>NC_079446.1:44450892-44753392 GCF_903798145.1 Danio aesculapii | reverse complement strand
ACTCTGCAGAATATACAGAAGTCATGAATAAAACTGTACATTTTTATCTGTAAGAATTGGTAAAAAAAGATTTTTATTTTCAAGTTAACTGAAATGTTATGTTTGCATATGCAAATGAGGCTCATTTAATTAAATATGAGCTCATTTGCATACAGTTCTCACACCAAAATCTCAACATTGGATGAATTGTAATAATAATAAAATTAGAATATACTGTATATTTTTTTACATATTAAATGTTTTATGAATGAGTTTTTTTAATCACTCCATAATTCAGAAAAAACAGCCAAATAAATAAATTTCGCAACATTTTGTGGAATAAAATATTGTATATAATCAGACAAATTATATCTGAATTTATTCCTCTGTAAAATAATGTGTTTAATAAAACTGTTAAGTTTGGTCTGTAAGAATTGCTCAAAAATCTTTTATTGTCATTAAATAGTTATGTTTGCATATGCAAATAAGGCATATTTCATTAAATATGAATTCAGTTCGAGCACCAACATTGCACTCAACATTGATTGAATTCTAATAATAATAAAATTAGAATATATTTTTATCTGATATTAATGTTTCACAAATAAGTTTTATTTTTATCACTAATTCAGTAAAAAAAAAACAGCCAAATAAATTCATTTTCACAGCTTTTTGTGGAATAAAATGTTTTATATAATTATGCAAATTATATTTCAATTTATTCCTCTGTAAAACTCTTCAGAATATACAGTAGTTATTAATAAAACTGTGAAGTTTGATCTGAAAGAATTGTTAAAAAAATGATTATTTACATGTTTATGTGTATTCAGTTAACTATGTGCTCAGTTGCATACAATTCTTGCACCAAAATCTCAACATTGGATGAATTCTAATAATAATAAAATTCCTATATATATATATATATATATATATATATATATATATATATATATATATATATATATATATATATATATTTTTTTTTTTTTTTTTTTTTTTTTTTTCACATATTAAATATTAAATCACTCCATAATTAAGAAAAAAAACAGCCAAATAAATTAATTTTCACAGCTTTTTGTGGAATAAAATATTGGATATAATCAGGCAAATTATGTCTGAATTTATTCCTCTGTAAAATCTTCAGATTAGTTACGAATAACTGATTATGAGAATTGCTAAAGAAAATAGTTGATTTACAAGTTTACTAAAATGTTATGTTTGAATATGCAAATTAGAGCTATTATTTAATTTTAAGAGTTCACACTTAGCTATTGCTTGATACTGATTGCAGGCTTGACATGCTGTCCCAACAGAGAACTCTGAGCTCGGAAATACTTGAGCCCAGGGCACCCGCCCGGTCATATAGCATAGAAGGGGGTCTGAGATCAGGTAGGTCTCGAGAGCTCCCCCTGGTAAAGGAGGAAAGGGAGAGATGGGGTGGATGGGGAATTCTTCAAAAACTAAATTAATAGAGGTAAAATTAAAAACAAACTGGACTATTTGTTGGAGGTTTTGATTCATTTTGATGATTGTGATGCGGGACCAGCCACGATCAATCATAGCACATGATCCTCTCGAAATTAGTTTAGAAACTCCGCTAATGAGCTCATTTACATGCAATTCTAGCATCCACATTTCAACTTTAGATGAATTCAGGTTCAATTATTTACATGGATTATTATTATAATTATTTATTTATTTATTTATTTTTACATATTGGAATTAAAGTTGAGTTTGTTTTTTTACAGAGGGGATTTTGGGAATTATTTCTTTTTTTTACTACATAATTCAGAATATGAAAAAAAGACAATAATATTAGTTAAATTTCAGCCTTTTTTGTAGAATAAACTGATATAATTAATAAAGAATAATAAAGAATAAAAAGCAAGATATGTCTAACTAAATCTGTAGTTTTCCCCAATATACTGTACAGTAAGTGCTGCTCAAGTAGAAAATAAATTAATTAAAATTAAGTGAAAGTAAAATTCATAAACTGTTTTTAAAACATCTTTACATCAAACTGAGAAGCCCCAAATCAACTGTTATACAAAGTTTTTTGACTGCTTTTGCCTGCCGTGTCTCGCTTTAAAGCAGATAAACGATGAGAGAGTATGAAGTATTGTTATAAAGAAAGGCACAAACACATTCACACAGGCTGAAACATCAGCAAATGTTCAGATATGATCAACATGTGTGTGTGTGTGTGTGTGTGAGAGACTGTTTATCACTGGGTCTGTTTCCCTGAGAACTGATGCTGAGAGAAACTGCACAGGTTTTGAAAGCACACGCATCACTGATTGTTGCCTTGCAGAAGGCCAAGGATTTAACAATAAATCAACAAATGCATTTTGAAAATCACATCTTGTACCGTGTCTGTTTTCTACAAACACCGACTGAAGCATCTGAAGTGATCAGATAATTAAATTCAAGTCAGAGAAAGCTACTCATCTAATTAACAGCAGCTTCTGCCATCTAGTGGACATGCAGTTGAAGTCTGAATTATTAGCCTCCCTGTATATTATTTTTCCTAATTTCTTTGCCATGATGACAGCACATTATATTTCACAAGATATTTTTCAAGCTTCTAGTATTCAGCTTAAATTGGCATTTAACAACTTAACTAGGCTAATTAGGCAAGTAGACAAATCATTGTATGGACAATTTAAATGTGGTCATGCCACTGGCCCGTGAACATTTCCTGCTTGTTATCAAACTATTGTATATATATATGTTATCAAACTATAAATGTAACAAGGGGCAATTCAATTATAACTAAATGTTAAAACAGCTATCATAACATTATTTATCAATATGTGGCTCTTTTTGAAACTATAGAAATTAAAAAATGTGAAACAAGAAATACGGTGGGAGTCTTGGTTTTGTTTACATCCCTCAAAATGGTCTATAACAGTGGTTTGATTTGTAGACAATCTAAAAAAATATATAGCTTAAGGGAGCTAATAATATTGACCTTAAAATGCTTTTTTAAAAATTTAAAACTGCTTTTATTCTAGCTGAAATAAAACAATTTCTTCAGAAGAATAAATATTTTAGGAAATACTGTGGAAAATTCCTTGCTCTGTTAAACACCATTTGGGAAATGTTAGAAAAATAAAAAATAAAATAAACAGGAGGGCTAATGATTTTGACTTAACTGTACTTACGAAACAGACCTGTTCTTCACATTTTGTATGTTGTTTTCCCAGGTTCCCACTGTGTAAAACATATGCCAGAGAAATTGGTGGTTCATTCCGCTGTGGCAACATATTTAAACTGTGTTTTAAATGTATAATTGGGTCATTCATGAAGCCCATTGTGTCTTTAATTTTTTGAAGAAAAATATAAATAAATAAATAAATTAGTTCCAAAAGAGAATGAGATATGATCAAGAGACTGAGTTCTGTTGATAAACGAGTATATTCACAGTTATTCATCTGTAAGTGAATGTTAATGCAAGTAAAGTTAATTTTGTTTTAAAACTTTTATATAAAAAGAAATATCAAAATATCAAAGACTATGTAATAGTACATATAGGGTAGGGGTGCCCAACCCGGTTTCTGGGCTGTTTTTTAATTCCAAGAACGCAGAGAACAGACTTGCGTTCTTGTAAAGACCGGTCTTGCCAGGTGTCCTAGGGAGATGCGGCGTTCTTCCTGATGGTCACATGACCTTTACACATTTTAAATGGAAAATAATTTAAAAATTACAGCATTCATACAACAATCTATAGTTTTTCCTTTTCAAAATATATACTATGCATAAAAACATCATAAATATACATTATATACAATATACATTGGACAATATGAATTAAACAGATTTTAATAGAAATTTCAGCAAATAAACACCCTTAATGTGTTTATTCCTTTATTGAGATGTCCATGGTAATGTTTATATTCACCGTTTTATTTAGGGAAACTCCTGAATGGCTTCTGGGACTTCTTGAGCAAGATCGGTGCTCAAGTCTGCATAGGCGCGTCCCAAGTTTCACACGTCCTCTATTGTCGTCCTCTAGATTTGGAACTGAACTTTGGCAGCTGATCATGTTGTTACACGAGAACACAAGGACGCAAGATCGCTGAAGAACGCATATTGAGAAACAGCCCTGGAGATCTACCTTCCTGCAGAGATCAGCTGCAACCTTTATCAAACACACCTGTCTATAATTACTAAGCTCTCCTTCAGATCCCATTTAGTTGGTTTAGTTGTGTTTGATCAGGGTTGGAGCTAAACAGGTCTCCTGGAACAGGATTGAGCACCCCTAATATAGGGACTTTGGTATATTTACGTTGTTTAATAAAACAAAATGTATGTAGGTTTCATAAATTTGAGCAATCAATAATTATTAATCAAGGTGCAATTACTGTATAAAACATTCTTATAAACTTCATACAAAATTTCATCATTACATGTATATTTATTGTATATATATTTTGCACTGATAACTTGTAAATTAGCCCCGGCTAGGTCAGTTGGCATTTCTGTGTGGAGTTTGCATGTTGTCGTGGGGAAGGGACTAAACTAAAAAGAAAATGAATGAATGAATGTATGTGTGTAAATGAGTGTGTATGGATGTTTCCCAGTGATGGGTTGCAGCTGGAAGGGCATCTGCTGTGTAAAACATATGCTGGATACAATGGCGGTTCATTCCGCTGTGGTGACCCCCGATTAATAAAGAGACTAAGCCGAAAAGAGAATGAAATATATATATATATATATATATATATATATATATATATATATATATATATATATATATACAGCCACGTTGTATGTGTCAAAATTATCTCTTTTTTTTATGACAAAAATCATTAGAATAGTAAATAACAATCATGTTCCATGAATATATTTGGTACTTTTCCTGGCATAAATAGTATATCAAAAACTCATATCAAAATGCTTTACTAAGCACTTAATTCAGTCAACTTTGAGCCCTCAGATTACAGATTATTATTAATTGTATTTTAAGTTCTATTCAAATATAATTCATATCCATAATTCATCAAATATAACTGATAATATTCAATTGAATTTCTGCCAAATACTGTCCTGATTTAGATTTCAGGAAAAGATTAAGGACACCTATGACTGGTTTTGTAGTACAAGTTCACAAATTATACAACATTATTATAGATATATTAAACATATTAATGAAATTAATTAAAAACGTAAATATAGCTAAAACGTCCGTTTCCCTTGTTAATGCTGTGCATTTGCGCGCTCCCGTCAGTGGATGTCACTGTTGTGTTTATCAAAGCGCTCGAGGCCTAAACTACCGTCGTTTTTCCTTTGAAGAAATGCTTCATTTCTAGTTTCTAGCAAACAATGCGTGACTAGATTATTTATACTAAAGTCTTCACATACCTGCAACAGGATGGCAAGACAATGGACGGAGACCTTCCCATCTTAAAGTGTTTCTGGTAAGTTAAAGTTCGTTTGTTTTGTTCAGGTAACCGTTAAAAGTGTTCGCGTCACTTTTGTTTACCATTTTCTGTTTAAGTTCTCAACTTCCGTCTGCACCAAACATCACAAGCAAACAGTTTTCAGGCAATACTTCGATAAAAACCTCAGACTGGCTGCTAAAACTAAGACTTTATCAGTGAAAAATCCCTCCAGGGCCGCTATCTCCTCAATCTGCCTCAAGACACCGACTTTGACTCTTACTTTTCTCTGCACGCCTTTGTCCAAGGAGCTTTAATAAATTCTAATTTCATACAAAAGAATAGGAAACTACAGGAGGTTAGAATGAAAATGTGGATTGGTTTCTGCCAAAGCCCAGCAGAGAGACTGTGCCCTAATAGAGCTGGGCATTAGGGGCCCGGCTCTGCCAACACGGCTCACTGCGGGGCCCGCTGTCTTCACATGCAGTTCACAACAAATGAAGCCGTCTCTTAAGATCACAGCCCATTTCATTTGCTTTTACAGAGCCAGGTAGAACATTCTGGATGAAACAAAATGAATTCCAGCGCTCTTCATTGTTCATGTGTGTGTGATTATGCATATTTATCGTGTATAAATGCATGCAGTGTTGTTAAATAATCAAATAAATAATAATAAGATATTGAATTTTGTTGCACCTGAAAAACACTTTATTCCCAATATAAAACAATGATGAAATGCCATTTTAAATCAGTGCAATAAGTCCAGTTTTGTATTTTAGTTTGTGGGATCTTATAAGAAAAGGAAGATTTCGATGCTTGTTCAAACTACTTCTTTACAATGAGTTGAAACAACACAATTATTTGCCTTTAATTGTTTAATTAAGTAGTGCTTAATTGTTTTATGTTCAATTCACTTAAATTTGTACAAATGTTTAAAGTTGATTTAATCGATTTGTTGTGACAACATGAAGTAATTGTGTGGAACCCAGCATTTTTTACAGTGGATGTAAAAATTAGTATGTGACAATTATAATAACAGGATATGTAACGAAAAAAGTAATAATTTGATTATTAATTTAAAATAAATGATTTGAATAATTGTTGTGGCTGGAAGGGAATCAGCTGCATATGCCAGAGTATTTGGTGGTTCATTCTGCTGTGGCGACCGCTGATAAATCAGGGACTAAGCTGAAAGAAAAACGAATGAATTTGATTAATTGTCAATAACACACGCATACTTCTACGACAGCAAATAACGGTTTACACATTTAAAAATAAATAAATAATATCAATAATCTAATACATAAACATTTGATTAGTCTTTCTGTTTATGCAATACAAATAACTGATGTTAACCATTGCTCTTTCTTTAGTCACACTGATCACAATTCAATTACAATAGGATTTTTTATTAGAGCTGCACGATATTGGAAAAATCGAACCTTGCAATATTTTCTTATTCTGCGATTTATATATCGGAATATGAATACAATTTCACTAGATGTGTTGAATAACTATTTGGAAAGAGTTTATCATTTTAGATTGATTGGAATGATTCTGTAGGAGAGAGCGCATGCATAAAGTATAGAGAAACTCAATAAAGAAAAAGATACCAATTATATAAACAGCATGTTATTGTTTTCTGAGGATATACAGTAATTGTATATACATCCAGAGTAATTGAATAATCAAATATATAATAATACTGCATAATTGGCAAGACGGCGGCTTAGTGGTTAATCTCACAGCATGAAGGTTGCTGGTTCGAGTCTTGGCTGGACCAGTTGGCATTTCTGTGTGAAGTTTGCATGTTCTCCCCATGTTGGCGTGGGTTTTCCAAGGGTGCTCCGGTTTCCCCCAAAGTCCAAACACATGCGCTATAGGTAAATTGAATAAACTAAATTGACCGTAGTGTATGTGTGTGAATGTGAGAGTGTATGGGTGTTTCCCAGTACTGGGTTGCTGCTGGAAGGGCATCCGCTGTCTAAAACATATGCTGGATAAGTTAGTGGTTCATTCCGCTGCGGCGACCCCTAATAAATAAAGTGACTAAGCTGAAGGAAAATGAATGAACACTGCATAGTCTTTGTTTTATAAACAATTCAATAGAATTTATTGTTATTAATTTGTCAAAAATTACAGACAGTACAATTTCTTAGGCCTGAATGCTTTTAAAACCCTCACACAGTCACTGGCCTCAAAAAACACTTGCAAAATGATCAATTATAATCCAGACTTCACATTGCATGTACTTGCGATGTGACTGTTGTGAATGCGATTGCGATGTCAATGCTGAACAATATTTTGGGCAGCCCTAATTTTTATACAAAACTGAGAGTAGGCCATTAAAAATAATCAATATATGGACTTATCGCAGAACATATGGACATAACCTCAATAACTTTTAGGATGCAATATATATCGCCCATACATAAAAACAGTTTTAGCTGATTACACAGCTTCTATTTCTTGTGTCAGTATGGTTAAAAATTACATTATTATTTTAACTATTATAATATTTACTATAAATTACCATAGTATATTCTTATGTGGGTGCCTGACGACTGAAAAAAGATTTTTTTTTTGTTAACATTTATTATTTATTTGTTTAGGATTTACGTTTTCACATTTTGATTCTAATACCTAATTATTAAATTGTTAAAGAGCCCATATTATGGCTTTTTGAAAATGCCCTTCCATGTAGTGTGTCACACAGCTCTAAGTGAAGTGAAATATCCAGCTAAGGCTTAAATCTGTAAGTTTACAGTGTTTAAAACTATTGATTCATCTATAAAAGAGTCGACTCATAGTGCTTCAAACAAGTCGTCTTGATAACGAGTTATTAGGTGTTTCGCGATGACGCAGCTACGAAACACAAGTAGTTGCACGCGCAAGCCCAGGAGATTTGAAACCTGCGGCCCCGCCCACTAACAGAAAAAAGTCACACACACACACACAGAGACACACACAGACACCGGTAGAATGAAGTCACGCTGTGCAGATGGAGATTATTGACAGTTCACCCAAAGATGAAACCTTAGCATATAGCCTAGCCTTGAGCAGATCGAGAGCCTCTGGAATCTACCTGCTTACAAAGAAGACTTCATCAGTTTGTTAAAGGAAGGATCGGTAAAGACTGTCAGAACAAGGATCAGTGGATCATGAATCAGTTTCTTCCCCCATTTCACCAGTGTAAGTACGTGCGATTAAAATTGTTGCCTCATTTACTCTAGCTTGCAAATTATGCATTTAGTTGTGTTTTGTTACTTGTAACCGCGTGTGCTGTATCAGGTTAACTCTTTATATTCTCATATCGCGTGTAAAGCTACGTTGAAAACGCGACGCGTGCCGCTTTGTTTATGGATAGTCAGCTATGTGTGTGTGTGTGTGTAATGTGTGTGTGTGGCTCCTCTGAGGACGGTCGTTTGTGTGAGTGTCTCCTCTTAGGAGGTTGATGTGTGTGTGTGTGTGTCTCTGAATAGGGTAAAGCTCTAGGCAAAGGGTGATCAAAGGGACCCGTTTGTAAAATGAGGACCGGGGGGGGGGGTCGCGGTTGAAATCTTAGGGTTGTAATCGCGGATGTAACTGAGGACGCGGAGGGGGAGGGAGGTGTCGCCGCCGCGCCATCTCTATTCTGGACGCGCCGGCCCTGTGTGTGCGTGTGTGTAAAAAGAGCAAGTAGACTGCTAGGACATATCCTCGCCAGTTCTTGGACTTTTTGCTTGATAAAATAGTTAGTCGTCAGTATTTTCTAGTCCATCGTCTGTATTTACATTCACCCACTCGCAGCCAAAATCCACTATGAAGCGTGTGTACACTGTGACTACTTTTATATTGTTGATAATCTGCTGGGCATTTCACTCTGTCTCGCCCTGAAGCCTGTCAGTGTCGTCGACCAATCGCAGCAGCCTGTCATTGGTCCAATCAGCGCAGATTAGCTTCGCGCTGAGGACGGGTTTTGGTACAAATGAATCGCTGAACGATTCATATGGGAGTCGCTGGGATAACTAGGTAAAAATAAATGCATATTATAAGACCATCAAAGTGTTTTTTGACCTTGCATGCATATTAGACTGTTGTTGGAGACCCTTACAACCTAAATATGACCCTATTTCATCTATAATATGGGCTCTTTAAAAGGATTATAATTGAAGTATTCTTAAGAATAAAATATTATATGTTCTTTGGAGGAATCTACTTGCATTATGATGCTATTATGGTGTCAAAATGGTCTTAAAATCACATTGCTATCATTTATCACAATAAATTGTGGTGCTATATATCGTACCAGAAAAATAGATATCATGACAGGCCTAATTGAGAGCAAAGAACAATAATAATAACATTATGATAATAATAATAATACTTAAAGTTTTGTCTTAATTTAATTGTTGATTTGCTAGTACTTAATCATATCTGAAAGTGAATTGTAGTCAAAAAAGCACTAGCCTATACATATACAAATACCATGAAAACAGTAGTTTAAATGATTCCTGCACTATATTGAGTATTCTCTCTGAAGCATGTTGTTTGTCCTCTGAAGACTCGGGCAGATTAATTAGTGCGATGTTTTACATGAATCAGTGCAAGTTGTACACCATTTTGAGAAGCCTGACAGAAAAGCACACAATATTCAATGTTCTCTTTTTGTAAGATCCAATTTTTGAAACTACTTGTTAAAATGTTCTAGCTACTTAAATTTGTTTAGAAAATAAATAAATAACTCAGTGCGTTTCCCAAGCAACGACGTAACTCGCAGCTGAACTATCATAGTACGATGCATTGTTTGAAAGAACGATGTAGTGACGTGTGTTTCCCAAAACCTGTAGTTTCTTTGTCGCAGATTCATCGTTTGAACCACGTTAGTTATAACGTAAAATGCCCATAATGATGCTCTTAACAGGGAGGTAACAGAGAAGAACCCCATAATTTCTTTGTGCAAATGAAACTGTCTTACACGCACACTCATTTAAAAAAATCTAATATTAGTTTTGCTAAAAAATTAAAATAAAAAATAAACATTTTATTTAATATTAATTATTTATAAGGAAATGGAAAAATCTCACTTTAATAATAATATTAATAATGATGATGATGATGATGATTATTATTATTATTATTATTATTAAGTAGGATAACGTTTATTTTTAATTTTTTTGGAAAGTCTGTTTTTACAATTTGACACATGTAAACTACTGCAGAAATGTTCTAACCAGCAGGCCCATGTCATACACAGTACATATACTTAATAAATAACCTACTATAAACTATAAGCATTAGCGGATGCTATGCTTTTTGTTTTCACAAGCTTTGGAGACGTAACATAAATTCCGCTTTTAAATAATAGGTCACCTATTGCTTTCGCCATGAGCGAAGACATAAACATAGACATAAACATTATGGCATCAGTGTTTTCAAAGTGCACTGCGAAGGGAGCGCAGTTGTAAACATGAAGATCGCTAAAACTGAACTGTAAAAATACTTTGAAAGCAAATGACGCCTTAGAGAGATGACTTTAATGCTTTTTTTTAAATATCATTCCAAGTTTAAATGTTAAAATGATCTAAATGAATAGGGCATAGGGGGGATAACTGGGAATAGAACACAGCCAGGAACTATGTTTCTAACTACAGCTCCAGAGGTGTAGTTGCAAGCATAGAAGTTTGTGACGCAGTTTGCGAATGTTCAATGAACGATAGATTTGGGAAATGCCAAATCAACAAACTATGTTTGTAACGACACAACTTGCGACTTTAGTTGGCTAACGATGGTTTTCGGAAACACACCCCTGGTTAGTTGATGTGTAATTCTTTGCATGAGATTGCATTAAGAAGGGAAAATGTTGACACTAAAATTATTCTTAGGTGTTTTAAGTTTAATCGTTTCTAAGTTTGAAGATTTAGAAGATTTTAAGCTAAATTGGTCTGCAATAATTAACAGAAAATGCTGTTTCCAAATTGTGATTGAGATTAATTGGCTCAACAAGAGTAAACTGTGTTCCAGACCAGTTAAATTCACACAGTGATTCAAATGAAAGTGTTTTGAACTCATTGGTTCAAGATTCATTTTGTTTTGGAGTAGGGCTGCATGCTATTGAAAAAAAACTTCAACTTCATTGCAATATTTCATTTTTCTGCGATGCATGTTGTGACAGAGCGACACGGTGGCTCAGTGGTCAGCACTGTCACCTCACAGCAAGAAGGTCGCTGGTTTGAGTCCCAGATGGGTCAGTTGGCATTTCTGTGTGGAGTTTGCATGTTCTCTCCGTGTTGGTGTGGGTTTCGTCCGGGTGCTCTGGTTTCCCCCAAAGTCCAAACACATGCGCTATAGGTGAATGAGTGTGTATGGATGTTTCCCAGTACTGGGTTGCAGCTGGAAGGGCATCCACTGTGTAAAACATTTGCTGGATAAGTTGGTGGTTCATTGTGCTGTGGCGACCCATGATAAACAAAGGGAAAATTAATAGATGAATAAATGAATGAAAGTATTGTGGTTATTGAGTATAATATTATCAGATTAATTTCTAAGCTCTATTTGGACAGAATTGATCCATTTAGATTGATTGGGAGGATTTTATAGGGGAGAGCATCTGCATATAATATAATAAACCAATCACAAGCATTGATCAATACAGTAGAGCAAAGTTACAAATGAAACATTCTTTATTAGTATATTCAGGTATATGAAATTGAATAAATGTAAAACCACACTGTATAGTCTTCATTGTATATGTACATAATTCTTTCTGAAGTTAAATTCTTACACAGTCACAGGCATTAAAAACAAATGCAAATGATGAAGTTTTTGGTTAAATCTTGTAATGACTCCACAAATCAACTGTAGCTCCTAGTAGCTATAATCTCAATTTGACAATGCAAGTCCTGTGATGTGACTATTGCTCACATTGCGATATCGATGCTGAAACGATCCTACTTTGGAGTTCGATTTGCCTAAAATAAGTTGCATGAAATTCAACAAATGGGTGTAAATGATTTTTGTGAGTGAGATAATTTTTTATTTACTCCATATACATATTGTCAGGAGCCACAGCTATTAATTTTAATTTGCCTGTTCTGTTTGTCTTTTTTTACGCTAAAAGTCCCGACAGCCATTGGCCTGCATGTTATGAATTACCAAGGACCACAATTTCAGCTAAACACCTTCCTCAGTGTTCTACCGAAAACTTTGCAAGACCTGTAGGTGAGTAAATTTACAGTGAATTCAAATGTGTGGCTGAATTACCCTTTTAAGTACTTTGCATTAGAAAGTACACACCACCTGTACCCCATTGGAGAATTATTGTGCTTAATTTAAGGAAAAACTCACTTTATTTTGGCATATTATTTCTTAAAACAAGACAGTATTTTTTGCTTGTCAAGAAAATCATTCTTGATTTAAGAGTTTTTAGTAGAGATGTTCTGATTGATCGGCTGGAGATCAGTATCGGCCAATAATCACATTTTATGAGTATATCTGTATTCGTTAATCTGGCCGATCTCATGAACCGATCACAGGTGTTTGTTTACTACGAGTTTACACACAGAGGACCCAGACGTGCTAGTTGGAGAGCAAAATATTGCAATGGTCTTGCATGTTTTTAGGTCATTTTACATATATAAGAACTGAAAGTTCAGTGTTTTTGACAATATTGCAAATTCACTAAAACCTGGCTGAACATTTTAATGAAATAAAAAAAATTAAATATATATTTTTTATTATTTAACTTGAATTTTTAATAATATACCCTTTTGTAATATACTTACTGCAATAAACAAATATGTATTTATTTACCTTATTCTCCGCGGACGAGTGGGCGCAGCCATTTGAATCATTTTGGCTCGAAACTTCCGGTCTCATTCACTTCCATTCATTTTTAAACGTTAAAAACAGCTCGTTTTGCTGCTTGGTGTTGCAAACTGATATTTTCTTATTATATTATTCTACTTTGTCTGTATTGTAATGCAAACACTTGTTTGTAGAGTAAGTAGTTTAACCGTTTTTTGCCGTTTCTTATTCCTAGTCTTTTCTCCCATATCGGAATCGGAAGTCCTAAAACAATCGCAAAAACGCGCGCACTTCCGCACTGAAGAATAAGGTCAATAGGTGTGCATTTTAACTTCTTATGCATCAAATATGCACTCCAAACTTTTTCTTCATTGAGACATGTTGAATTCTTCTTCCATCATTTGCGATGTTTTCAAATTGCTTTGTTAATACTTTTTCTTGCCAATTTAAAAAAAAATCTGTTTTATCTATTATTTTCTGTAAAGCTGCTTCTGATAATGACCACACTAAATGGTTATAAAAGACATATTTAAGGGATTATATGCAACATCCTTCATTTATTCTCGTAGGTAAGGAAAGATCTCCACTTAAGTACCATACTTAGAGGGAAAGTGTGCTTTATGTATTATAAAGCTTGAAGCATCAGAATCGGTACTCTGTATTGGCCGATCATCATGACAAGGAATCGGTAGTTAGTTTCGGCTGGAAAAATCCTGATTGAAGCATCCCTAGTTTTTAAATATTTTCACTTAAAACAAAACCAAATCTAAGTAAGAAAAGTGTTTTTGGTAGATGTTTGATCACACATACTGTAACATGTCATGTTTACACACTTGAACGGTCAGGAAATGACCCTAAATGCATAATTACACACTCCTTTAGACCAGTCGGTTTTTTACCATATGTGCTTTCACACATTGCCAGCATGCACATGTGCTCTTGCGCTTGTCTTTCCTTGTCTCTCTCTCTTTCTGTCTGTGAAGTTCTGGCTCTAATGTGCTCCTCAGAAGTGTGACTGGTTGTAGGTCGTCTGAAGTCGGAACGGCTCCCCCGACGGCAGACCCTGCTTCATTAAACCGCTTCTATAATTGCTCGACTCCAACACAAAACGCCTTGTATCTGTACATTTGCAAATTTCATTTAACCTTAGCCTCTCCTTCCGTACCCCCGGTGGATAATCACTTTGTTTACCACAAATTAAACTCGGCCTGATTGTTTACCAGCCGCAAAGTCCCACCACATTTCTAGAAGCCTCGTTTATTTATTTCAATAATCGCAGAGCAGGGAGTCATGTATATGCCGCGCTCATCTACATGAAAATTGTACAATTAACTTTTGATTAACCAGCTTGTTCATTCGGGTTTTTTTTTTTAGCGCCGTTTCTCCCTGCGCTCTGCCATGTAATGGCTAGTCTGAATTTTAATAAACGCCTTTAAATTGGGAGCGGCCTTTCCTTTGAGTCGCATGAATGCGAGCGAGCATTGAATAAACGCTCGCTAGAACAATAGCGCAGGCTGCCAGTTTGTGGTGTCATCTTTAAGTATGCAAGGATGAAAGCCACGCGATTTGTCCATCAAAACAAATAAGAAAAGAAGCCGCTAATTCAGATGGCAGAAAGTCAAGTGCTTTTGAGTGCCCGCGCCACACGCTCCCCCCGCGCACATTGCTAATGAGTGTGTGTGGGTCCTCTCTCAAATTCTCCATCACGTAGTGCACTTATCTCAAGTCTTGAGAACAATTAGAGGGGACAATAACTATAGAATGACTTTTTGTTGTGCTCCGGCTGCCTGTAGCAGCGGCGGAGAGCGATAACGCCGTCGGGAGACCATCAGAAAGTCTCTCTAGACTCCGGCCAGGGCTGCAGACCCTCGATTTCTCTCTCCGTGGCCTCATGTGCAGCACAAACCGAAAGGTTGCACTGTTATCCTGCTGAATGAACGGCATCTTGACACTCTTCTTCGGGGAGACCCTAAATCCCTTTGAGGAGGCGAACAATAGGAGTCGATTTGGAATACTTTTGTAAACAGGGTGGTAAACAACTGATGGAGAATCGCATCCATTTTTATTTATCAGGTTCTTAAAGAGAATCTAAAGGTCACCGATTACGAATGCTGCAGTTGACAATAGCGCCAATGGTGTGGAGTTAGTTAATGAACTTTCAGATTACAGTCAGTGTGAATTTTCTTTCATTCAAAGTCTTGTTGTTACAAATGTCAATGATCTTTTTGAATATTTAAACTGTTATTTAGCATTTTAATCATTTGAAATGTGTTAACACATTTTCACATATCCAGCACATTGCATTGTGGGATACTGTGCTTAATTTAATGTGCTGTCTTGCACACTGTATAAAACGCTGGGTTCCACAATTGATTTCCATTGAGACAACATGAAGACATTAAGTTAACTTATTAGTTTTGAATTGAAGTGGATTGAACATAAAACAATTAAGTTGTGTTCTTTCAGCTCATTTTAAATTATTTTCACTAAACAGCAACAGCAAATTTTCAGTGTGTACAAACAGCAAACAGTAAAATTTTTGAGTGTGTACCGCATATTTTAGCACATCATTGGGATATTCATGTATGTGCATGTAGACCATTTTAATGTGGTGATGTCATTGACCCATGAAAATGTCCTGCTTGTTGTCAAACTACTTCATAACTGTAACAAGGCAATTCAATGGCAACTTTAGGTTAAAACACCTGCCATAAGATGATTTTTTCAATATATTTTCAATATATTTTTGGATTCTCGAAAGCTATGGAAACCATTGTTATTGTTTACATCCCTCAAAAGGGACTATACAAACATATGTGAAACCCTGTTTTAATCTGTTTTAGGTTCATCGCAACCTCCGCAGCAAAAAACAATACTAGTATTCTACATTGTGAACACATGATATGACATTTAAATAGATGATTTAATGTAGGGACTGATGTCCAGTTGTCAAATCAGAAATTATATTTAGAATTTTTAAACCAACCTCATCTGATTGTTTTCTTTTGCTTCTGTTGAGTCCATTGCATTTTGGGATGCATTACGTTCTGTCATCTACTGTAAATTCTACATATTTTACTAAGTTGTCATGGAAATTCAATATATGCAATCAGAAAATCCTTGTATACATGCATATATGCTATATATATAAACAATGCATACTACTTCTCCTAAATACGATCAATCCAGTGTTATGGATGTGACATTTGTAGTAAAAATTCAAAACATAAATCCTCAGAGAAAGCCTATGTTAACTTTACATCGAAACATCTGTTTATATTTTCTAAAACAACTAACCAGAGTTATGGGATCATAAAATATCAATCTGTAAACAACTTTTAGGTTTTAAATAAGGAAAATAAACATGTGTTATGGATGTGATGAAAAAATTATGTGAGTTTACAGTATCATACTTCGTAGAAATTCTGTGAATTAAACTGCACAGCCCAAAAGAAACAATGCTAAACTAAAGGATACAAGTTGGCTCACTATACAGTAGAACAAAAATTGTATATTTTTATTTTATTTGACAGTTTTGCGTTTATGAGGAAAAAGCTTCATTATAAATGTGACATCTCCCTTTTATGGATGTGAAATTGGCACTTGTGTGACTTTGGTAAATCAAATATAATTGTTTAAACATTGACAGATATATTTTTGAGTATTTTTACAGTACTATAAAATACACGCCTACACAAAAAACATTGAAAGGGTTTCAATATTTTTGTGAAAAATATAATAACCTTGAATATAATCAGCCTTGCCATAATATTTCATGGCAAGGTTGACATTTGCATGGAATTGCTCATATTTACTGGAGAACTAGTAGTATGATCTGAACTCCTTGATAGAGTTTTGAGTCAGTTAATGTGATCATGTAGTTTAATGGCTTGCAAACTGGATTTGAATTGTTTATTGTACTTGTCATGAATTCTGCTGATGTGTTAGTCTCCTTTTATAAGCACTGAGGCTGTGAAATGAATCTCTTACTTGCATTGTTTCAACACTTTGTTGTTTATGATGAGAGAAATCATGAATGCGCCAAATTCAAGCTACTGCTTTTATAAGATCAGCATAAACAAGTCTTGTTGGTTATAGGGGTCAGTGTTTGGAAAGAAAAACCTTATGCAACATCTAAATCTACAGATCTAAATGTTATGCAGTGAATTGACACTCCATTAATTTTCACATTTCACTTTAATAATGATAGCAGTACTAATTAAGTGTGCAGTGGCGTTTTTGCCCTTTTATCTGTATTTATTTAGCCTTTATTATATAGTGTTTTTGCCACAGATCCAGTGCATGTCATTTAATGCATGCCCTGTTGTTTCCAATATTGAATGAGCACTAGAAATTGATGCGTTTCTGAGGCTAAACCCTTGTGTGCTGTTGTGGATGTTTTCATCCACTCTGGAGTTATTTAAATTCTTAATTTGGCCACAACTTTGTGTTACAGCGAATGAAATAATTTTTGTTGATATCTTATTTGACACATATTTTTTTTTGAAAATGCTTTGATATTTTTCAAAAACTTAACAATACACTCTGGTCAAATTTATTACCCTTTCATTATGTTGGTGGCTGTTTTGGCTTATAAAGACTTTTTTTTTTATTGCAAAGCCATGACAGCATATAAGCATGCATTCTTGATTGTTGATGGTTTTCCCTGTTGGGAAGAGTAACATTTGTAAATTTTTACTGTTGATCATCAGTTGCAGCGCAAAAAAAGCTTAGTTCCTGGCTTTATATGGAGTTATATGCTGCACTTATTTTAGTATGTCTGAGAAAAGCACCTCAGCTTTCAGAACATAGTAAACAAAGTATGTGTATTTTTGCATGCACCCTCTAATTTGCTGTTATACTTCATAGAACTAAAAAATATACAGTTGGATCCATAAATATTTGGACATCAACACTATTCCAACATTTTTGGCTCTATACACCAACACAATGGGTTTGAAATGAAATAGCACACTTGAAATGAACTCTGGACCTTTTCTCTGCTCATTGTAATTGGGATAATGAGCGAATAAGACAGTCCTGGCCATGGAACAGCTTTGAAGCCAATTGTCCAATTACTTTTGGACCCTTAACAAGTGGGAGACGCATATGTAAACTGTTGTAATTCCTATACCGTTCACCTGATTTGAATGTAAATACCCTCAAATTAAAGCCAACATTCTGCAGTTAAAGCACATCTTTTCATGTCAAAACACATTAATTCATTTCAATCCCATTGTGTTGGTGTATAGAGCCAAAAATCTTTTGGAATTGTGTTGATGTCCAAATATTTATAAACCTTACTGTATATTAAATGCTGCCAACTAATGATCAACAGTAAGAATTAAAATTAACTCATACCAACAGTAAAAACCACCAACAAGAATGCATGATTATATGGTCATGACATTGCAATCAAAAATTGTTGTTATAATGGAAGTCATTGGGACTAAAACAGCCACCAACATAATGAAAGACTCAATTTAAACAATACACAAGGTTAATAGGAAAATTAAAAATTTACATTTAATTCCTAAAGGGTGCATTCAATACCAAACGCAACATTTCGATGGAAACTGTAGTGTAATTTTGATCTGAAAGCCATCAATCATAGCACACGCTGAATAAAGAGTCTGAATACACTGTAGCAATTTGTTAAAACATTTCTGCCTCTTTATTTCACATGCACTACAAGTATGACACATTGCAACACTGCATAGCATGGATGAGCATAATAGGAGCGACGCGCTTCTGTCATGTCTCTCGCTTTCAGTGTACTCTTTGTGTGTCTCCAACACAGCTGCTTTTGTACAGCTTCATGCAGTGTTTTCATTCGAGAGCAAAAAAAAGCCCAATAAAAACGAGAAGAATTGTGAGTTCTTAAGACATCGGCCTCGCTCCGTAGGGGAAAAAAGCACAGAAAGAGAGCAAGTGGCAGAGAGAAAAGGAAAACAGAGCTGTGAACGGCGGCTGAGGCGAGATAAAACGAGCTTTGTGCCTTTTTTTCTGCACTTTTACTGATGGCTGGCAACAAGGCCGGAGTTCTACCAGAAGCAGGAATATCTGATAGGTTATGTGTTGTATAATGAAAGACACAGAGACAGGGGACATGTTAGAAAGCAAGGTGATTCTCATTCTCCCGGGGATGATATTTCCGTATCCAGACGGCCACCTATAAGAGACGTCAGGGTTGATCTATAGTTTATAAACTGACCAAAATAATTAGCATTCAAATGAGATTTGAAGAGACAAAAGAGGTGACGCCTTCAAATCCCCCTGACTTCACAGAAGTCCCGTTTGACTTACAGTTGAAGTCAAAATTATTTGCCCTCCTGTGAGTTTCTTTTTCAAATATTTCCCAAGTGATGTTTAACAGAGCAAGGAATGTTTCACAGTATTTCCTGTAATATTTTTTCTTCTATAGAAAGTGTTGTTTTATTTCGGCTAGAATAAGAGTAGTATTTAATGAAACAAAGATTATGAAGGTCAATATTATTTGCTTATTTAAGAAGTTTTTTTTTGATTGTCTGCAGAACAAACCACTGTTGTACAATGATTGCTCAAATATCATAACTTGCCTAGTTAACCTAGTTAAGCCTTTAAATGTCAATTTAAGCTAAAAACTAGTAGGACTGCGTGATTCTAGCTAAAATCAAGATATCGATTTTCTCACGATTCTGTAGATGTAAAATAAAGGTTAATATGAGTCGGCTTTTATTATTGTTATTTGTCAAACATATGGTAAAACAACAATATTAATATTAGGCCTGTGTGTAGGTCTACTGTTGGGTAGAATGCTAAATTTTGTATAGACTTGGAATGGTGGACTTAAACAGATTTTTTTAATATGTCCTGGTTGCTAGTT
The DNA here is from genome assembly GCF_903798145.1 of Danio aesculapii. Classification (NCBI taxonomy): domain Eukaryota; kingdom Metazoa; phylum Chordata; class Actinopteri; order Cypriniformes; family Danionidae; genus Danio; species Danio aesculapii. The sequence continues at coordinate 44,733,382 of NC_079446.1, read as the reverse complement.
CACAGTAAAGTGATGGTATCAGAATATAACAATATATAATTCTGAAGCTGAATTACTGTGTCTGAGATGTATGCTTGTCGATTGTCTTTAGCTGTTTCCATCCACTTATTTTTATGCACATTTTGGATATGCGCATAAAAAAATGGTTGATGGAAACTCCAAGATGCACATACATTTTGAAAATGCGCATAAAGAACATATGCGCATAACTAAGTAGGATAAACTTATTATTCGATAGGAAAATATGTGCATAAACTACGATGGAAATACTTTTACAGATCAAATTACAAGTTAAATTACAAATTACAAATTAAAAAAAAGTCATGTGATTTTTGTTATAAGAGATCAAGTGATGATAAAAATGTGTGTGAATGGACAAACCAGCGGCTGAGCACATTGTAAACCATCTGAAATGTTGTTTTGGTCATTCTAAAATGCCTTAACTGTTTCAGTATTAGTGTTTATATTATTAATGACCTCCAGAATCAAGAGCGTCTCACCATCAAACACTACCGCTTGTTCACTGCATGTCAGGATTGCCTTCTGAGGTGCAAGTCATTTATTAAATGAAGAAAAGATTCACGCAGCTTCTCCTACCACTGCAAATTCTGTTTTTACTGTTGATATTTTGCGCCAGTTAATCAGGAAGTGACGATTTTGTTCGCTTTGACTCGTTGGGTGGAAACGCTGATTTATTCGCACATCTTTTATGTGAAAATCCAATTTTGCGCATAAAGTTAATTCACATTTTAGGATGGAAACATAGCTATTGACAACATTAATAGACCATTTTACTGGTAAAATGAGGCATTTGTCATTATCTGATTCCCTCTTGCATTATATTCAACATTATATAGGCTAGAGTAGTTATACTGACCCAGTGAACATTTACTTTCATGCCCAACACTTTGTGTTAGCTATGAAAGAAAAAAACATATTAAATGCTTGTCTTAATCATAACTCTAAAATGAGATATGATCATTTAAATGATGTGCACGCTTTGGTTTCACTTTCCCTGCCGAGTGCGCTCATGTCATGGCTGCCGTCACTTTGAGGAAAATAAAAATATACATGCAAATCATACTCTCCTACGCAGCTCTCAAACGATCGCTCTGTGCAACAAGCTGAGCGCTATTTACAACTTTATTATCTGTTATTCACAGTCTATGCAGGTTCTGTTCATAAAGTAGACATCAGTAGCAGGGACGCACATGTCCTTTAGTAGTCCAGTAGTAAACAAACAGCTTGCGGTCAGCTCACGTGTGCTTTCGCGGCCGCGAATACGTCATTACATTAAGACAAAAATTACATTTTTTGAGTGAATTATACCTTACAAATACAATATGTCACACTTTTAACACCATTTGGAGGTGTCCATGTTGCTGTGAAGACTATAACAGTGTCCCAAATGCCACACTATGCACTTATGCACTATGTACTTATGCATTTACACACTCAACAGCGTAGTGTATGTATGTAGTGTCGTCCCAAATGGACAAATGTTTTTTTTTTACTAAGTGGAAATTCAAACCGCTTTGCAGAGGACATTTGACGGTTGCCAAATTAGTGACATAAATAACTAAACAACTAAATAATACCTGCCATGAGTATAACCGCATTCACCATCGGGAGGCGCTATTATCAGTCTCATAGGAGAATTTTGCTTTCACAATCCAAAATAAATAAAGTTATCCAACATGTGCGCCCGATAGCTCCACCCCTTCCGCTACGTGAGGAAAGCAGCCGGCGTTGAGTGCGTGAAGTGTCCATCATTCCACACTTCATATTACCGGTTGAATGAGTGCATCATCCTGGTAATTAAAGTGCACTGATTATTTTGAGTTTTCAGTGTGAACACACTTGCACTATTTATAATACAAAATGACGTAGACTAGTGCATAAGTATGCGATTTGGGACGCACCTTATGCTTCTCTCCTGACCTTGAAAATATAATTGGCTGAATCGCAGAAAAGCTGAATTAAGATCTTGTGTAGGGTTGAACGGAGATGGCAATATTTTTTCGATTAATCGTGCTGCTCTAAATACTAGTGTCTTGAAAAATATCTAGTCAAATATTGTGTACTGTCATCATGGCAAAGATAAAATAAATCTGTTATTAGAAATTAGTTATTAACACTATTATGTTTAGAAATGGGTTGAAAAAAATCTTCTCTTCGTGTAAGAGAAATTGGGGAAGAAATATACAGGGGAGCTAATAATTCTGACTTCAACTGTATACCTCCAAAGGAGAAAATCCAAACACAATCAGACGTTGAAGTTTGCATGAAGAATTTGATATCTGAGCTTGTTGCACTACAGCATGTGCTATTTTTTCAGAAATCTAAACTGCGTCTCACTCTCTTTCTGCGTCTTGTGTCTCAACCCACTTTGTTCAAGAGACGCAAATTAGGGGCCCACCAAGTCAGTGAATCTCTAACCAAACCCTAGAAGCCAAAAAAAAAAGGGCCTCGCGCACACACACACTGCCACAAAGAGTCCGGGCAGAGAGAGAGAAAGTCGGGCGGCAGTCCAAGGCCCGCTAAGAGGCCATTGTTCGAACACAAGAGCCGCGGGCCTGGGAGGGAGATATGGGGGATTTAGCGACATGACTTGAAGCGCGGCTGCAGGAACGAGAGGATTGGGGGATGACCAGATTAACGCGTCGGCCTGGAAGCCTCGCGTCAACTTTATCTCCTTCCGCATGGCAGTCGCAACAAAGAGAACAACCTCAGTGCTTAAGGCCATGAAGCAAAACCTGTAGAGTCCTCAGCCCGAAGCACCCACTTCTCGCTCTTTAACACACACACACACATATACACACACATGCACGTGGTGTCGCATGTAAGGCGTACAGCGGCTGTCAGCGCAGACAGCTCCGCTGGGATCCGGCAGGGCAGGGATGCCGGGGAAGAGAGGGAACTTTGATGTAAGCTTGTAATCGTGGCGCCACAGCCTCAAATGCGGAGTCGACAAACAGCAAACAAAGCTTGTCAGTCAAGAGCGCGAAAACAAACAAAATAAAAATGTCTGCGGGGCGACTTCAAAAAGAATGCTGTAAAAGTTGAGGCCGGCGCTACAAGAGCAAAATAATTGTCTCTTTGTTCCGCAGATTTCGGAGGAGAATTCAAACAAAGGGAAATTTAGTCGCTGGGACGCATTTGAATAAATAGAACATGAGAGGCGCTGAGACGCCGATCTGGTTATATAAGAGCGAGTCTTTTAAGAAATGCATCAAGGAACGATTGAAAAGGATCAGGGTTTTTCTAAAAATATATATATATATATTGGGACACTTAATGTATTAAATGCCATTGCATTAAATTAGAAGAGTCACTAAACTTATTACAGTGTTAATCATATTTCTAACTTGATTTATAACATTTTACAAGCTCTCTGAAGTCAGTTTAAATAAAAGTATTAGGACACTTAAAAATGTTTGAATGTCATCGCTTTAGATTAGAAGAATCACTAAACTTATTAAATTAAGTTCATAATTTTTCTAACTTGATTTATTACATTTTACAAGCTCTTATAAGTCAATTTTAAAGAGTATTTGGACACTTAACAATGTTTGAATGTCATCGCTTTAGGTTAGTGGTTCTCCAACTTTTTTTTCGATTAGTCTACAGAACAAACCATTATTATACAATAACTTGCCTAATTACCCTAACCTGCCTAGTTAGCCTTAGTTAAGGCTTTAAATGTCACTTTAAGCTGTATAGAAGTATCTTGAAAAATATCTAGTCAAATATTATTTACTGTCATCATGGCAAAGATAAAATAAATCTGTTATTAGAAATAAGTTATTAAAACTATTATGCTTAGATATGTGTTAAGAAAATCTTCTCTCCATTAAAGAGAAATTGGGAAAAAAATAAACAGGGGGCTAATAATTTTGAATATAACTGTGAATAACAAGTCTGTTCTCTGCATTCTTGGAATTATATGCGTTCTTTAGCGGTCTTGCGTCCTCGTGTCCTCGTGTAACGTCATCATCAGCTGCCAAAGTTCAGTTCCAATACTCAAGACCAAGAACGGAGGACGCATGAAACTTCCCGGATGTGTTCTTGATATCAAGGATGCACTGATGCAGACTTGAGCACAGAAGTCATTACGTCTGGAGGTGGGATACGCAGCATTTTATTTAGATTTATTTTTAAAGTTCAGAAATATCACTTATCTACCTCAGGAGTTTCCCTAAATGAAACGGTAAAAGTAAACATTGCCATGGACATCTTAATAAAGGAACACATTAAATGTGTTTGTTCTTTGCTTTCTTGGAATTTAGAAACCTTCCTTGCTTAAAACACCTGATTCAGATCATCTGCTTGTTAACAGAGAGATCCAGGAACTGATCCTTGTGTGTCAAATAAGAGATGCATACAAATTGTGCAGGGCGAGGGGTCCCAAAAGACCGGAATTGAGAACCACTGCTTTAGATAATGAACTCGGTGTAAACTAATTATACTTACTGTATTTATAAAGTCAGTATAATTAGTAATTATTACTGTTAATATAAACGAAATAAACTAATACTTTAGTTCTTCATTAAATTTATTATTAAAAGTGGCATCTGTAATGTTGCAAGCATAAAGTAAATTCAAAATGTTATGAAAGTTCTGTAAATCAAATAATCACTTTTCTGTAATCTGTTTTTAACTTTGATAACAGCAATAAAGGTTGCTTTAGGTTTTGGCTTGTCCATATGAAAATCCATGGTGGTTACTGTGCTGCTTTAATATTCACAAACATCACAATTTGAATACCTTTGATTTATTCATCCATCGCTTTTTTACACCTTTTACGTTAAGTCAGCTATTTATTTATTTAAATAACTGGATTCAAGTGTTCTGTATCACTGAAATCATATGGCATTACATTATCTTTTTATACAATGGTTTCAGGATAAACAAGGACAAATACTGCAGATATCTTTAAAAAATTATGTTTGGAAAATATTTTACAACACAACCAAATAGAAATATGTCTGTATAAAAGCATTAAACTGAAATCTTTGGTGACACTTGATTTATTTAGAAAGTGGATTAATAAATCTCAGTCTGGAGGTTCTGACTGAATGTTTGCAAAGAGAGGTGAGGTAAACACATACTGAAGTGGCAACAGTTCCGATAAGACAGTCAGATTTTATCTGAACTCTCTAGTGGTTTTTGTTCAGATCTAAATTCAGAATGGCTATAAACTGACCTGAATCTGAGGCATTATCTAAATTCTTGTTGGTTTGTCAGAAAATGTGTTTCACTGGTGTACTGACTAGGGAGTGTGATATTGTTATTTTAATGATTGTGAAATTGTTGCTTTAATGATGTGGAGCTGAGATTATCCAGTTTGTCACTCACTTTGCTAACAAAACCACATATAGACTCCAAAAGCATTGGCTTTTCATAAACCTATTAGAATACAGCTAGTCTAAAAGCCTCAAATTCAAGATATAAAAGCAAAATAATAATAAAAAAAAAATCCTGCACTATTTTTAAAATAGGATCCCATATACAGTAGTCAACATTTGAATTGCATCAAAACCTTTTAACAGAATTGTCCTAAAATTATTCAGCAACACACATTATTGTCTTTGGACAATTCTGAAAAACGTTTTTGATCTGAAGTGTGTAAGGGTATTTGCAATATTTGCAACAGTTGCAAGACAGAAGTTCACACTTCTTATGAATAATCATAACTTATTAAATTAAGTTATTAATACTTCCAACTTGATTTATTACCAACTTATTACATCTTACAAGCTGTTTAAGTCAGATTAATATATTATAGATTAATTTAGTATATTTAAATTGAATTAGTAGAGATTAGAGTTTATATGCAAAGGCAACCGAGCAATTTTTTTTTACTCTCACCTGTCGATTTACATTTTTGACCCCAAATTTTTTTTTTAACAATATTATTCATTCGTTTTCCTTCTGCTTGGTCCCTTATTTATCAGGGGGTTGCTACAGCGGAAAGAACCACCAATTATTCTGGCATATGTTTTATGTAGCGGATGCCCTTCCAGCTGCAACCCAATACTGGGAAACACCCATACACTCTTATTTTCACACACACACATACTCTACGCCCAATTTAGTTTTTTCAATTCACCTATAGTGCATGTGTTTAGACTGTGGGGGAAACCGGAGCACCTGGAGGAAACCCGCAACAATTGTACCACTAGTCAAGGTAATAAAATCATTAATGACATTGTAATGAAATTCTTGACACAATTATAACAGCCTTATGACAATCATGTTTATGAGAGATATATGACAAGTAGGCTTGGGCGGTAATACAGTAATATGGTATACCCCGGATTCTAAAAATAGCAACTGTGTCAGTTTCAATACCGTTATACCGTCATAAAAGTCAATGCACTTAAATAGGAGACAAGTATTAATTATTTATTTAATGCCTAAAAATGTGCATGTGTGATTGTCATCACGACACAGTGTGGAAGAGAGGGAAAGAGGTGAGGTAAGATGGCGAGTCGCGCACCAAGTGACCTGGTCTCGAAAAAAAACACAACCTCTGCAGTTTGGCAGTATTTCGGGTTTCGACCGAACGAGAAGGGAGACGTGGTAAATACAAACTAGAGGTCTGCATTCCTGCTGCTGTACCGCGGGAGCCAACCAGATTTCTTGCTGTGCGGGAATAAATTTCCGAATAAAGCGCGGGAGCGGTCGGTAACTCTGGTGTAATTTGAACGGGCGCATGGTCTAACAATATCGTTCCCTAGCAAGCGAACATGCGCACATCTGCGTGGATGCTGTTTTTGTGTGCGTGTGTATGTGTATGAATGAGAGAGTGAGAAAGAGCGTGATGGTGTGTGTGTGTGTGTATGTGTGTGTGTGAGTGAATGAATGAATGAATGAATGAATGAATGAATGAATGAGAGAGAGAGAGCGTCTCGCGTAGATCTCTAATATGAACAAGACAATCAGGTGACCGTGAACCTAAGGTCGCATATGGTATTCAGTTTCTGAAGCGTTTAGGCACAAGCCAACAGTTTGGTGATGCTGTCTTCGCCTTGCATCATAATTTTTTTATTATGCACGGTAATACCGGATACCGAGGTAAAATAGGGAGGAGATTTGACGGTATCAAAATTTGGATACCACCCAAACCTAATGACTAGTTATGCTGTTTTGGTCAAGTTGTCATTACAAAGACATCTCAAACATGTCATCTTTGCGTTTAAAATGACAACTGAGCGAATGACACTTAATGACATTTATCATAAGCATGCATAAAATCTTCTTTATGTTGCGTCATAATTATAAAGCTTAAAAGCTTTAAAAACACCCCCTTTAAGTAAAGTGTTATCGAATATTGTTAAGAAAAATTTCATCCAACCCAGGCTCATTGTAAATATGTTTCCAGCAATACATTTTTGAGAACCGACAAATATGTACCCTGGACTACATCATCTTGCAGTTTTTGTTTTTAGAAATCTACTAGAGGGTGCCGTGTACATTTTTGACTACCTCAAATACAATACTGTGGAATGTTTTCTCATACGTGCCGTTTATTGTAAATCCTGTAGAGGTTGTGTAATCATTACTGCAAATATTAACATCCTTATTTCGTGCGTAGAGAAAGTTGTCGTCATGCATAATATATCAGCTCGATATCAACTGACCCACACACCCTCTTCAATAAACCCAACCGATCGTTCTTTTAAAAGCAAACTAGAAGAAAAAAGAGGCATCGCAGCTGCATGCTTCTACCATGAAGTCACACAGCTTTTTTGGGGAATCGCCCATCCATCGCTGGACTCAAACCCCGGTCAGTTTTATAAAAGTATTTACCCTATTGAGCCTGTAATGACTTTATCTATAGTGATGTCGGTATATTGGATAGTGGTTGTTCTTGCTCTGTAGCATTTGCTTTACACACAAAATGCAGCCATATGTACCTGCAAGCACACATTTTTCGGTTCTCAATAATGTAGACCAGAGCACATGATCCCAATGGACCTATGTTGACTTTGCCTATAGCGATTTATATATTTTTTGCTAATCTCACACACTTGTAGGCTTGACCAAGTTGTTCATTCTCTGACTGAGAGTTGAGCTCTTTAAACTTATAGAGGAGAGTTTGAGAGTCTCAGGAGAGCTGAAGTCCAACAGCTATACCTTCACTGTTGCTCTGAATCATTCGGACAGTCTTCAGGTGAAGTCGTGTCTGTCAGACGCTGGTTGAACATTTCTGCTCCTCGTTTCATCTTTAATTAGAGTCAGAATGTGAAATGATCCGTCGCTTGAACTCCACACTGATATGTGATTATTCTCTGAACTGACAGTCATCGGGTCCCAGACTCTGTTATTTTTACCCCCAGACATATGAATTAAAAATGAATGTCTAACAGTTCATTATTAGCATGAAATAACTTTTAATATGAACTAATAGTCCCAAAATAAAGTTGGAAGGGGAACTGAGGAAAGTTGAGATTAAATTTGGGGTCAAATCTGAAACATAGTAATGAAAAGTCAACATGAAGGTCATATGTAGAATTTTTCTGATTACATCCATGGGGTAAAATTACAGGACTGTGAAAAAATTGACAAAATTGACTTCAATTTTTTTATTTTTTTTAATTCTCATATTGATATATTATTGGGCAACATGGTGGCTCAGTGGTTAGAACTGTCACATCACAGCAAGAAGGTCGCTGGTTCGAGCCCCAGCTGGGTCAGTTGACATTTCTGTGTGGAGTTTGCATGTTCTTCCCGTCTTGGCATGGGTTTCCTCCGGGTTCTCCGGTTTCCCCCACAGTCCAAAGACATGCGCTATAGGTGAATTGGATTAACTAAATTGGATGTTGTGTATGAGAGTGTATGTGTGTTTCCCAGTACTGGGTTGCAGCTGAAAGGGCATCCGCTGTGTAACAGCTAAAATGGATAACCTGGCAGTTAATTTCGCTGTGGCGACCCCTGATAAATAAGGGACTAAGCTGAAGGAAAATGAATGATTTATTATTTTTTTCCCAAGATTTAATGTAACATTTAAGGCAAGGCAAGGCAAGGCAAGGCAAGTTTATTTATATAGCACATTTCATACACAGTGGCAATTCAAAGTGCTTTACATAAACAGGAATAAAAGAAACAAGTATAAGAGAAATAAAAACAAACATAAAAATGGTAAGAATAAAAATAAAATAAATAAAAATAAAAGCTGATAAAATGTGTTATAAAAGAATTAAAAAGAAGAGAAAAACATAGTTTTTTTACATACATCATTTTTACATTTTTTACATACAATTTAACCATTTGACATGCAAAAACTAAAGGTTAATGGCTGTAAACATTTCACAATCAGAGCTTTAATGAGTATTTAGAAAGTAAATGATGTCCACTTTGATTTCTCATTGACTATTAAATTATTTGACTTTTTGTTGTCTTGTTTTTTTTTTTTAGCTTTTTCACTATGAAGCATAAATTGGATTATTAAATAAAGTTTTAATAAAACAAAAAAAAATTAAATAAATGACAGAATTATTTATTGAAATTATTTTTAGTTCAAACTGATGTACTAAAATAATTAAAACTAACTGAAAAAAGCAAACAAAACTTTATTCGTGCAGAATGACTAAAAATGAATCTACAGAATTGGACAAATTTGTTGGTACTTTTCCACTGAAGAACAAAAACCTCCAGTGGTCCCTGAAATAACTTGAAACTGAAAGAATTAGTGATTAATCAAAATAATTACTGAAAATAAACAATAAAAATCAGACATTGCTTTCAAATTGTGGTTCAAAAGAAGCATCACAAATTGTGTTTTTATTTTTCAGTGGAAAAACAGAATTTGTTATTAAAAATTCTCATTAAAAAAGTGAGTCACATAAATTTATAACAGCATCATTAAAATTTAATTACATTTAATGACATTTAATGACAAATTAAAATTGTACACTGTAGTCGAGGTCAAGAAAAACATTAATGACATTGCTATAAAATTCATGACACAATTAACAGCCTCATGACAATCATGTTTATGACAATTATTTATTCAATTGAATTCACCTTTATTTGTATAGCGCTTTTACAATGTAGATTGTGTCAAAGCAGCTTCACAGAAGATTATAGTAAATTGAAACTGCGTCAGTTTTCAGTGTTTAAGTTCAGTTTAGTTCAGTGTGGTTTAATATTCAGTGCTGAGAATCCAAACACTAAAGAGCAAATCCATTGATGCGCAGCTCTATAGATCCCGAACCATGCAAGCCAGTGGCGACAGCGGCGAGAAAAATATTTCACCAATTGGCGAAAGTGAAAAATCAAAGAAACCTCGAGAGAAACCAGGCTCAGATGGGCACGACCATTTCGTCTATGGCCAAACGTCTTGTCAGAGCTGCAGTCTAGGTTATGTAAGTTATGTTGTTTTGATAGCGTCAAGTTGTCATGACAAATACAGGTTGTGATCTGTTTGTATATGTCAAGTTGTCATATAGATATCTCAAGCAGTAACTACACATTTACATGGACATCAGTAATCAAATTATTTGCCTTAATATGAATAAATAATATGATTGTCATAAATAAATAATGTCATTGCGTCACCACGGTGTGACAAACGAGATCTTGGTTGCGAGTATGAACTGCTGGAAGAGTGTTGTTTTAATGCAATTTGATACCGCACGCCGTAGGGGGAAAAACCTCTGCATTTCACAATGCAGGTGTCTGTGGTCCTTCATTTACTCATTAGGTGCAGAGAATAGTGTCAATCTGCTGTGTGTGTATGGACTATCCTTTCGCAAAATTTGGTGAAAGTCCTACACTATGGTAATAGTTTGATTGCGGAGTTTACATGTCTGTACTGCACTTTAATATTGCAACTAAAATCAGCATACTCCACATGTCTTAATTCCATTTTTGTTTAGTTCGATTATAACTTTAGTCGGATTAAATTAATCAGAACTCGCTGTTTACATGGTCGACTCTTAATCAGAGTATAGACCCTTTTCAAAATGACCTCTCTTCACTTCCCCCTATCAGCAACGCAGTGTATTTTTAGTTCCAGTTTACCTTTGAATGAATGAGAGACTTTTCTGGAAAATTTACAAATAAAAATATTAGAATTGCACGATCTGATTTAGGATCATTATTGATATTGGGCATGTGTCTAAATGTTTGTCTTTCAACACTGAACTGCTTTCTGAGTTTGAAAATGATTTTTGAAGTTATAAAGAATAGGAATAAGCTATTGATTATCAAGGAAAGCATATGTTTGCAAACTTTTCACTTATTAATGAAGTTTATTTCCTCCAAAATATATATTTTTTCACTTTAATGCTGCTCTGAATATAAATTTATATGATCTGTTATATGTAAATGTTCCAGCATGAGTACAATTCTTTATTAAATCTTCTTATATTGCCTGCTAAGTACGTCTAAATGCAATCAGTTTTATCAATTATTATTAATTGATCCATTAATGTTTTGTTCAGTTTTATGTCCTACCACCACCTTTTGGGTTGATTTAATTTGATGTCTGTACTACTTAATAATGTTTCAAATTAATTCATAATCTAATAATACTGAATAAAATGTTGTTTTTAAATGCTGAACAATTTAAGTATAGTCTACAAAACCGGCAAGTTAAATAAACTTAAATATGCAAGTTTTGGGAGACTCCATTAGTCAATTAAATTGAGGCAACGAGTTTACTCAATTAATTTAGTTCAACCTATTAGGGTTTTCAGTGTGTGTAATAATATACTATGAAAAAAATGTTCAAATAAATTTTAAACAAAAAATAAGTAGCAATTTATTCACATTCATTATTATGAATAATTATACCTAAAGCCATTTGTTTTCTGATTTAAAAAAATACCTTGCACTTAAAAGGTTAAACACATTAGAATTTTACAGTCAAGACTACGTTTGTAAAAATGACCTATTTTTTTCAGAGGATTAATTATGATTTTGAGCTCACTACACTTAAAATCTTAAGTTTATGCATTTTCATGGTACATAAGTTAAATAACTCATATTTTTAATAATGTTTCAAATTAATTCATAATCTAATAATTCTGAATTAAAATGTTGTCTTTAAATGCTGAATAATTTAAGTGTAGTCTACAAAACCGGCAAGTTAAATAAACTTAAATATGCAAGTTTTGGGAGACTCCATTACTCAATTAAATTGAGGCAACGAGTATACTCAATTAATTTAGTTCAGTCAACTTATTAGGGTTTTCAGTGTGTGTAATAATATGCTATGTTCAAAATGTTACAATAAAATGTTAAAATAAATTTTAAACAAAAAATAAGTAGCCATTTATTCACATTATGATGAATAATTATACCTGAAGCCATTTGTTTTCTGATTTAAAAAAAAGACCTCGCACTTAAAAGGTTGCACATATTAGAATTTTACAGTCAAGACTACATTTGTGAAAATCACCTATTTTTTTCAAAGGATTAATTATTATTATAATTATTATAATTATAATATATTATAATATAATTATTATAATTATAATTATTTTGAGCTCACTACACTTAAAATCTTAAGTTTGTGCATTTTCATGGTACATAAGTTAAATTAACTCATATTTTTAAGTGATAGGACCAAAATGCTAAATTTTAAGTTATGGTCAGTCAACTTTACTTAATTGTTTACGTAAAGTCAACACTAGGGTTCACAGTGCATAACATGGTTTATAAAGTTATGATGACTAATGATTTCTTCACAGTTTCTGTCTTTAAATGAAGACAATTCTGCTAATGAAGAAATGACTGTTTATGTCTGTTCATGATTTCACAAACCAGCGCATTACTTAATGATTTGTTCAATTTGCTTGCAATTTCTAATGAACGCAAAGTAAATATCCTCATGACGGCGAGTCCAAACAGAATAAATAAATCAGAGTGACTGCGAAAAAACATCTAGCAGTAAGAGAGGTCAAAGCTCACGTCCGTCCAAGTCTTCACTTTTTCCTCTCAACCTTTTGTTTAACAATCAATATTCCTCCGCTCCCTCGACATGAGCTGCTGTTAAACCTGTGTGTGTGTGTGTGTGTCTCTTTCTATGTGTGTGTAAAAGTGAATAACAGGGCATCCAGGGATGAGAGGGGTACGCTCAGAGCGAACAAAAGCGAACGCAGGTGATGAAGATATATTTGTATTTGTCTCTGTCCCTGTGTCATTTGCATCCAGCATTAGCCTAAATGTATCAGAGGCGCGGGACGTTGGCGAGGAATTGCATTACCTCGGCATGAGCGATGGTAAAAGCAGCATGTTAGCTGGGTCCATGTCAAGCCCTTAAACGGCTTGCTGTTTCGACCTTCTTAAGTAGCCAAATCTTTATTGAGTGTTGCACCGCTGGGACATTTTAGCCTTTGAGAAGGTTGTTCTTGTTACTATTGCTTTAGTGGATAAAACCCACAAGGACGTTCTTTTAACTTGTTTGGACTCCGACTGTTGTGTTTTATTTGATTTGAGGCCACAAGGGGGGAAGGCTAATTTAAACAGGTCTGCTGTTGCTTTCATTTTGGACTTTTTAAGTTGAGAAAGGCAGGCAGGTGATCTTTAGGTGTGCCTTTTCTTGCTTTTTAGACACTTTAGATTTGACCCAAACAAGCGTTCGCTGGAGCCGCGTGTGACTTCAGACAGCAGGGCTTCTCAAATCAGGCCCTCCAGAGAGAAAGAGAGAGAGAAAAACAGCAAACAAATCGACAGAGAAAACAATTGAAAGTGAGAATCTGGAAGAGTGCTGTGCTTGAATGTTGGCTGCCGTGAAATAAAGGGTTTATTGAGCAGATCTCTGGGAAAAAGTATTTAAAAATCCAACAAAAAATTGCTGTTTTTATACAGAGCAATGCTTCATTGGTTTATCAAACAAAGGAGTAAACAAACCAAACTTTTGTTTTAACAATATAACAATAAAATGATGTATGTTTTGATAATATAATAATAACTGTGCTTAAATATAATAGCAATAGCATATCGTCTTTTAGTTATTGCAGCATATAAAAAATATTGTGTGTGTGTGTATGTGTGTGATAGTAGCAATAATAAACACTCAATCATATGGACCTTCACATTTTAATACTTAACTACTAAAATAATAATAATAATAATAATAATAATAATATTTAAAAATAATTACATCATTAATCAACAGCAATTTAAGGATAATTTACAGTGCTAAAAATGAAAATAATACTAGTAATATTAGCACAAAATACTTGTTATTGTCATAGATGATGATAATAATAATAATAATAACAATAATAATAATTTTGATAGATTATTATTATTATTATTATTATTATTATTATTATTATTATTATTATTATTATTATTATTATTATTATTATTATTATTATTATTATTATTATTATTATTATTATATGGACCATGACATTTTAATATGTAACTGCTCATAATAGTACTACCACTACTACTACTAATACTTTAATGTTATACAATAATAATATTTTAAAATAATTAACACCATTAATCAGCAGTAATTTATGTATAATTTTACAGTACTAAAATGAAAAAAAATGCTACAAATATAAACACAAACTACTTGTTATTGTCATCAATAATAATAATAATAATAATAATAATAATGACAATAACAATAAGTCTACTGTGGTGTTTAATAATCTTCATCTTCAATATAATAATCATTTCATTATTCTAATATAACATTATTATTATTAGTATTAATAATAGTAATAACATTATATGGACCATGACATTTTAATATGTAACTGTTCATATAATAATACTACAAATAATATTATACAAATAATATTTTAAACTAATTAACAGCATTAAACAATAGCAATTTATGTATAATTTTACATTATTGAAAAGGAAAAATTATTAGTAATATCAACATAAAATGCTTCTTATTGCCATCAATAATAATGATAATAATAAGAATTCTGTGTTGTTTAATAGTCTTCACCTTCAATATAATATATAATGCAGTAGAACATTAATAATGATGATTATTAATATTAATAATAATAATAATAATAATAATG
Source organism: Danio aesculapii (assembly GCF_903798145.1). Taxonomy (NCBI): domain Eukaryota; kingdom Metazoa; phylum Chordata; class Actinopteri; order Cypriniformes; family Danionidae; genus Danio; species Danio aesculapii. The sequence goes on along the minus strand of NC_079446.1, from coordinate 44,718,371 downwards.
ATAATAGTAAAACAATATTATTATATGGACCATGACATTTTAATATTTAACTACTCATAATAATAATAATAATAATAATAATAATAATAATAATAATAATACTGACAATAATAACACTTTTATGTTATAAATGATATTTTAAACTAATTAACAGCATTAACCAACAACAGTGTATGTATAATTTTACAGTATTAAAAATGAAATATTACTAGTGTTATCAACATAAAATGCTTGTTTTTGTCATTAATAATAATAATTATAATAGTAATAATAATAATAATAATAATAATAATAATAATAATAATAATGTAATCATTATCTTATAGGTCATTATTATTATTATTATTATTATTATTATTATTATTATTATTATTACATTTACATTGTCATTTAGCAGACTAAATAATAATAATAATAATAATAATAATAATAATAATAATAATTATTATTATTATTATTATTATTATTATTATTATTATAATTATTTAAATATCTGTTAGCTTATTATAATTTTCATAAATAATTTGAACGTCAATAAAAACACCATTATTAAACGTATTAATGTGAAAAATAGTTAAACCTTTATTATCTCAGTATCAGAAGACGCTGTTTTGCATTCAGGCTAATGGCTGATGAAACACTGATAACACTCAATCCATCTGCTAGTCTTTCATCATTTTAAGTGCTCATTAACCGCCGAACGATAAGCAAAAAAACAAACAAACAGTGAAAAAAGCTCAAACATGCCTTCAGATTCATTGAAAACGGCTCACAGAAAACACCAGCAGCTTCTCAGTCCACAGGGTGGCGCTCTTGAGCTGTGCAAAATAAATAAAAACGCACGCTCCTCTCTCTTCATCATTTCAGAAAGCCAACACACAGGATTTGTCGAACAGCTTCACAATGATTATTGCCCTGGAAGTGGCCAAGAATAAATCTGGCACGTGTTAATACATAAATGCCATATGTTTGTATGAATTCGTGATAATGTGTGACAGACTGACGGGCCGAGATCTCGCGCCGACCTTTCTGCTCTCATTAACATCTGACGCTCGGAAAAAAATGGTAACTTTGAGAAGTATTCGCGCTTCTGAAATACAGCAGAAGATCGAGACCTTAAACTAAAGCTGATCTGAAACACAGTAAAGGGGTAAAAAAAACGCGGTTTCAGACGGAGAAACTGACTGAAGGTCAAGTACTAAAACAAAACGTAAATCTTGACCAGACTTTGTTATACACTGAAAAAAATGCGTTTCTTACCTAGATTTTTTTTACTTGATCAGTTTTTTACTTAAAGCAAGCTAAAGTATCTGTCAATGGGGTAAGGAAAGATCAAAAGGAAAAACAATATTATTTTGTTTATAATAATATTATTATATATTATATTATTATATATTATTATTTATTATTATATTATTATATTACCCCCGTTGGCAGATTATGTAGCTTGTTTTACAGGAAAACTCTCTTAATTTTGACATATCATTTATTAAAACAACACGATATGTTTTGCTCATCTATAAGTGCTTCTCGATTTAAGAGTGTTTGCATATTTGGACTAGAAACAAGACCAAAATATCTAAGAAAAGCATTTTTACAGTAGGGGAGAGCGGGGCACAAAGTAACCCTTTTTGGTTTGGGCCAAATAATGAACAAAGTGGTGTTAGACAAAACCTTTGTTTTTTACAAACAACACACAAGCCTCTCCTGCAAATGAGCACTGGTTGTATGATCACCTGACTTATGGTTTCTGTGCAGGATTGCCAAAAGGACCAGGAGTATAAATGTTACTATTTACCCCACCAGTGGGCTAGTTGTAACAGACAGAGGGTTAGTTGTAACACATACTTAAAAAGGCAGACTTAACACAATTTCAATTCATTTTACTTTAAATAGGAGCTATATTTCTTCAGTACTTAGCTCAATTTAATTTGTATTCTACATATCACAGCATGTTTATTTATTTATTGGATAAACACATTTGGATTTATTTGGAATATAATCCCTTATTATACAATTCATTTATTTGCAGTATTAGCAATAAAATATATATATTTTTGGTCTATTAAAATATATTTTCTATTAAAAAACATTTTATATTAAAAATTCTCAACGTTTAAATTATTTTGTTAGTTTAGTCGGTGTCCAACAGTGTGTGGCTTAATTGTAACACCCTGTTCCAACTAACCCCGCTGTGTCGTGTTTTCCTCAAAACTGGCTAGCAGTCACTGTGTGTGTTTTACATCTTTCAAAATGAGTCCATCTTTTAGCCTAGAAGATGGTAATCACAACAATATAAGATTTTATTTACATTCTAACACAGATTTAAAAAATATATCAAGTATAATAAAAAATACTTTCATGCTGCAAAATGGTTTTTCCTGTGTTTCTCATCCAAATTTCGACAAACTAATAATTGGCATGAAGACATCTGCTGACACTGTGGTGAAAACCTAGGTAGCATGGCATCGTTAACCTTGAGCAAATACCTTAAAACTCCATGTTACATTTTACCCCACGTTACTTTGTGCCCCGCTCTCCCCTACTTTATTTGATTTAAAATATATAGCAGACTTATACAATGATGTTTTCTTGGTATATTTGGGTTAATGTTAGCTATGAATGTACAGTATATGCTGCTCATATCTAAATAATTATCATAATTTGTATTGTGTAAGTTATACCAAATAGTATAATGCTCTATAGTTCTCTTTAGGCGAAGTTGCTGTGGGTGAAATATCAAAATCAAAGTGTCTGCGCTATTGGGATGATTTAGAAGTAATTTAATAACCATATAAATGACAACATAAAAATGTGATTGGGATAAAAGATAAACATATTGAATAAAAGTAACAAACAAATTAATAAGCATTAAATTCAAACTAAAATATAAATGACAGAAATGTGATTAAGGTAAACTAATACATATTTTGGAATAAAGGATATTGAAACTGGCTTTCACCCCATCATGATGCTTTAGAGCTGCTTTAGTTTAAGGTCGAGATCTTCTGCTGCTCCTCCCAGAGCAAATCAAGCAGCTTTCTCACCTTTCAGAGAGAGAAATACATGAGAAATGGTCCCTAAAGCTGCTCATTCATTCATTCATTCATTTACTCACAGCACATTAATTGTTGTTGCTTTTTAAAATCATTTGTCTAGTTCAGGGATGCCCAAAGTAGTGCCCATGGGCCAAAGTTAGCCCATGGTAACCTTTAATTTGGCCCACCATACCATTTGAAAAGAGAGGGAGAATGTTGGGAAGGTGGTCGGGGCAAATGCCTTTGACAGAGATCGTTATTTCTATTTTAACATAACCCTTTGTTTCTTTGTTTTATTGCTGAGCTACAAAAAAGCCAACTGAAAATAAATGTTTCAATTAAATGTTGTAAATAAATCAGACTTTTAAAGTGTAAAAGCTGTCACTTGACAAACAGAAATGCACAAGACATCGGCAAGCACATTAAGGCAAAGGCAGGAGCAGGTCGACTAGTGTTTTCAGCATTGAACTCCATTGTGTTATAAATGGAATTGTTTATGTTTTTACTTTAATAAGTTCATTATAAAATGTTAAAAAATTATACTGCATTAGTTAATATGATTTAAAGCAACGTTTTCTAGTTATTTTTAAATGTTTGCAAATAAATTAGGAAATTAGCCATGGTAAATTAAATGTAATATGGTGTGATATATTCGGTTTTGTATATATTCTGCCCACATCCCTCAATCAAGTTTGTTTTTTTGCCCTTTATAAGAGAAGGTTTGGACACCCCTGGTCTAGTTAGTATTTATTCATCTGTTCTCGTCCAATATTTATATAAAAAAAAGACATCTTTAAAAAGATAATCCAAAATCTCTTTATTATAATGTTTATTCTTTAGATTCCAACATGACACAACACAGTAATAAAAAAAAGTGGTTTTGATAAATAAATACATATAAGATATTGAAATAAAAGAAACATAAATATTAGATTCAAACTAACATATAAATTACTCAACAACATAAATAAAAATGTGATTTAATATGAATAAACACACATAACAGATTGCAATAAAAAACAATTAAATATTAGATTCAAACTAACATATAAATTACTCAACAACATAAATAAAAATGTGATTTAATATAAATAAACACGTATAACAGATTGCAATAAAAAACAATTAAATATTAGATTCAAACTAGCATTAATTACACAACAACACAATAAAAATATGATTCAGATAAATTAATTCATATAACATATAGGAATAAAAGCAAGAAACAAATAGATAAACATTAAATTCAAACTATTTTATTTTTATGAATCCTGCTTAGAATGAACATTAGCTTAAAACAAATTCAAATTAGACTAAAAGGAATAAATGGTTTCATTAAGTTAATGAACTATTACATTAAGAATTTATTGAATAAAATAGTGTTTATGCTAATTTAAGCACATTGGAATAAAAGTTAAAAATACCTGTATAATTAAGAGATTTTGGATTAATTATCTTTTTTAAGATGTCTTTTTTTAGTATAAATATTAGACGAGAACAGTTAGATGAATAAATAATAACTAGACAAATAATTTTAAAAGCAACAGCAAATCAAGTAGCTGTAAGTGAATGGATGGATGAATGAATGTAAGCTTTAAGATGTATTTCTCTCTTTGAAAGGTGAGAAAGCTGCTTGATTTGCTCTGTCAAGTGACAGCTTTTACATTTTAAAAGTCTGATTCATTTACAACATTTGAAACATTTATTTTTTGTTTATTTATTTATTGTAGCTCAGCAATAAAACAAAGAAACAAAGGGTTAGGTTAAAACTGAAATAACGATCTCTGTCAAAGGCATTTGTCCCAACATTCTCCCTCTCTTTTCAAATGGGATGGTGGGCCAAATCAAAAGTTACCATGGGCTAACTTTGGCCCATGGGCACTACTTTGGGCATCTTTTAACTAGACAAATAATTTTAAAAAGCAACAACAATTAAATGAATGAATGAATGAATGAATGAATGAATGAGCAGCTTTAACAACAGCTTTTATTTCTCATGTATTTCTCTCTCTGAAAAGTGAGGAGAAAGTTGCTTGATTTGCTCTGGGAGGAGCAGCAAAAGATCTCAACCTTAAACTAAAGCTGCTCTGAAGCATCACGATGGGGTGAAAGCCAGTTTCAATGTGTCTGGGTGGAGAAACGGGAGTCAATAACATGAAGCAGATCCTCCAAACAAACATGAGGTCAAGCACACACACTTAAACACTGACAAACACCATAAACCTTTCTCGGTCTCCTTATGCTCCTCGTGGCAGTATAAATTTTGTGTTTGTACTTTCATCTTTTGTGAATGATACTAAACAAGTTGAGTATTCTTGAGTTCAGGTTTACTATATTTTAAGCATCATGCGGTATTGATGAGTAATAATGCTGAAAATTCAGCTTTGAATGACAGGATTAAATGAAGCCTATTTGTGATATCTTGATAGAATCTTTATTTTTAAGTGATATTAGAGAAGGTTTTTATTCAGGAAATGTTTTAAGGGAAGTGTTTAAAAAAAAGTGTCTTCTGAGGGATTTTAGAATATTTATCATTGATCAAATTGAAAGCACTTGCTGTATATGGCTTTTTATCAGTGTTGTTGTTATTTGTATATTTTTGTTTGTACAATGAATGATTAAGAAAGAGTTATGATTTTAAATTATATATTGAATATTCATTGCCATGAATATAGGCAGTGCTGCTGATATGGCATGGAACGGTATGGAAAATGCCAATAAAAAAAGAAAGTAGTGATTTCTAAATTTACTTTAACTGGTATTTTATTCCGGAAAATACAACAACCATTATTAAATGTGTTTCTCGTGGCTTTTATTGTTTTGTTTTTTCTTCAAAATAAACACGGATTTGAATTTTGGTTCTTACAACACATTTCAAAAAAGTTGGAAAAGTTAAGTGTTTACCACTTTGTAATGTTTCCATTCCTTTTCACAGCACTTAAAAGACAACTAGGGACTGAAGACACCAAGTGATGAGGTGTTTGTCGTCATTTTGTCCCATTCGTCCTAAGTTGGGAAACAGTACAGGGTCTTTATTGTTGCATTCTGCATTTGAAAATTTGCCACATATTCTCTATTGGAGACAGTTCGGGACTGCAGACAAGCCAGTCAAGTCAGTCAAGACAAGCCAGTCACTTTCTTTTTATTTCTTTCTTTTTGTATTTGTGTTTTCCATACTGTCCTAACTTAATGCATGGATGGATGGATGAATGGATGAAATCAGAATTAATAAACCCCCATTGAATTTTTTTCTTTATTAAATATTTCCCAAATGATGTTTAACAGAGCAAGGAAATTTTCACAGTATGTCTGATAATATTTTTTCTTAAGGAGAAAGTCTTATTTGTTTTATTTCGGCTAGGATAAAAGAAGTTTTTTAATTTTTTTAAACCATTTTAAGGTCAAAATTATTATCCCCTTTAAGCTATTTTTTTCCAGTAGTCTACAGAACAAACCATCGGTATACAGTAACATTCTTAATTACCCTAACCTAATTAACCCTTTAAATGTCAATTTAAGCTGTATAGAAGTGTCTTGAAAAATATTTAGTCAAATATTATTTACTGTCATCAGGGCAAAGATAAAATAATCAGTTATTAGAAATGAGTTATTAAAACTATTATGTTTAGAAATGTGTTGAGAAAATCTTCTCTCCGTCTAACAGAGGGGCTAATAATTCAGGGTGTAAATAATTCTCACTTCAACTGTAGATAGATTGAGTTATTAACATATTCTTATTAAATGACAACTTATTTACATTTTATAAGTTTTTCATAAGTTGTTTACATTTTAAGACTTTTTATTTAAAAAAACAAAAAAGGAACTCTAGCTCTATAAGGTTCTTTCTGCATTTTATGATCTGGTAGATAGAAACTTATAATTCCAAGTGGAAAAAGACTTTCTTTTTTTTTTATCTGTATTTGCACAGTTTTTTCACTCCAGTTTGCAAATTTAAGAGGATTTTAATAATTTAAATTTAGAGTACATTTAGGGTCTCTGTCATGATAATATATAAAAGAGAACTGTTACACACATATTGTTTGCTATATGCAATGCAAAAACTATAAAGCTCAATATCTCAAAATCATTTCGATAAACCCTTATTATTCTAAGGCAACATGATAGATAGATAGATAGATAGATAGATAGATAGATAGATAGATAGATAGATAGATAGATAGATAGATAGATGACAGGAATAAATTGCATTTAAAAGAGTAAACTAAAATACAATTAATTTATTTTAAATCAGACAAGATTTTTCTATATACACCATATTTTTGATCACATAAATATGAGTTCTTTTATGAAAAAATATTGCTGATACCATCCTCCATGTTGTTTTGTTACCAAAAAAGCTGACTTTCAGCTATTTTTAAGTGTCCAAATACCATAAAAGAAGTACTACACTCCTTTCCCCCTCAATCTCCCATGGTGTTCCAGTCGTACATGTTGTAAAACGAGGTTATGCATGAAATGGACGGGTCGTTTAATCGAAACACGACTTTGAATTTGAGCTGGAGATTTTTCTCTGAGGGTTTTTTTGAAGCCCCTCACGGTGAGCGCACCTTAAACTGCTTGCACGGATATGATGACTTTTGTCTTTAGTGATCAAAGGCTTGCGCAAAAGTACTTGAAAGTACAAGTAAACGTGAAATATGAATGAGGCCGGCCGGTTTGATGATGGCTGTGTTAAGTGTGCGAGTCAGAGGCGCTTTGGCGGATTTGTTGAGGCTCACCTTGCTCTCTTTCAGGGACTTCGAGTGCATATCTGCATTGTTGTGTGTTATATAAGCGCATTTGAGGAGCAATTATATAAGCTCATATTCAGAAATGGGTCCTGCTGAGGGTGAAAAGTAGTGCAAGTCATGGGCTCGGACCAGTTTCTTCATTGTCGTCACTCAGAAAAGGAGGACGGAGTGAAAATCAGGTCAACTATCAGAGACACAACAATAATGGAAAAATGAAGAAAAAGACATGGACAGAATCAGGGAGGAGGATTATTTCACCAATACTGTGGTATTTTATTGAAACAAAGGTTATTTGAAACTTTATATTTTTCATGCATTTATTAGTTTTACTTTCAATTGTCTGAATGTCAGTTTTTGACTTGTCATATTTGATACTTTGTACATTAAAAGTGAGTAAATCTCAATGCTTTTAAAGCATTTTTTAATTAAAAGTCAGTAAGCCCATTGCTTTAAAAGTGACAAGTTTACTTTACTTACAAGAAGTGAGTAAACCTGTTGGTTTTAAAGCAATTAGTTGAGTTTATTTACAAGTAGTGAGTTAAACCCAATGTTATTAAAGTGATTACTTAAGTTAAACAAGTGAGTAATCATATTGCTTTAAAAGCAACAAGTTCACTTTACGTCCAAAAAGTGAGTAAAAGTGTTGCTTTTTAAAGTGATTAATTGACTTAAACAAGTGAGTAAACCCAATGATTTTAAAGCGATTAATTGGCTTAAACAAGTGAGTAAACCCAATGATTTTAAAGCGATTAATTGACTTAAACAAGTGAGTAAACCCAATGATTTTAAAGCGATTAATTGACTTAAACAAGTGAGTAAACCCAATGATTTTAAAGCGATTAATTGACTTAAACAAGTGAGTAAACCCAATGATTTTAAAGCAATTAATTGACTTAAACAAGTGAGAAAACCCAATGATTTTAAAGCGATTAATTGACTTAAACAAGTGAGAAAACCCAATGATTTTAAAGCGATTAATTGACTTAAACAAGTGAGTAAACCCAATGATTTTAAAGCGATAAATTGACTTAAACAAGTGAGTAAACCCAATGATTTTAAAGCAATAAATTGACTTAAACAAGTGAGAAAACCCAATAATTTTAAAGCGATTAATTGACTTAAACAAGTAAACCCAATGCTTTAAAAGTGACAAGTTGACTATACTTACAAGTAGTAAGTAAACCCAATGCTTTTAAAGCGATTAGTTGACTTAAACAAGTGAGTAAACCCAATGCTTTAAATGCGACAAGTTGACTTTACTTACAAGTAGTGAGTAAACATTGCCTTTAAAGCGATTAGTTGACTTTACTTAAAAAAGAGGAAACCCAATGCTTTTAAAGTGATTAATTGACTTGAAAAGTGAGAATGCCCAATGCTTTTAAAGCAAATAATTGACTTAAATAAGTTAGTAAACCCAATGCTTTAAATGCGACAAATTGACTTTACTTACAAGTAGTGAGTAGACATTGCTTTTAAAGCGATTAGTAGACTTTTTCTTTAAGAAGTGTGTAGGCCTGTTGCTTTTAAAGCGATTAGGTGACATTACCTAAAAAGCGTATAAACCCAATGCTTTTAAAGTGATTAGTTGACTTAAACAAATTAGTAAACCTATTGCTTTAAAAGCAACGAGTTGACTTTACATACAAAAAGCGATTAAACATGTTGCTATTACATCGATTCATTGATTTTACTTAGAAAAGTGAAATGCTTTGCTTTTAAATCGATAGGTTGAGTTTACTTAAAATATGATCCCTTTGCTTTTAAAGCAATTAGTTGATTTAAAATAGTGAGCAAGCCATTTGCTTTTAAAGCAATTAGTTGATTTTAAAAAGTGGGTAAACCTGTTGCTTTTAAATTGATTAGTTGACTTTACTTAAAGTGAGTAAATCTGTTGCTTTTAAATCGATTGGTTGTCTTTACTTAAAGTATTGAAACCGGTTGCTTCAAAATGATTAAGTAAATGAATTATGTGCATAATTATAATAATTAACTTAAGTTGCAACAGATTTACTCACTTCACAAATAATATTTTTTTTCTATTAGTTCAGAATATCAGTTTTTGACATGTTATGACTTCTCTCATAAAATAGACTTTTGTGTCAGTTTGGACTATAATATATTCTATTTTTGACTTGATATGTCATCATTTTTGTTTTTTTCGTCATGTTTTTGCATCGCTTTGGTGTTTCAATGTCAGAACTGATCTCATAATTATTGATTCCGACATACATATGACTTTCTCATACATACTTTAGTTTTGTGCAATATAATTATGACTTATTATGCCATTCTTGTGACTTTTTAAAATTACTTGTACAGCGTCAAATAAAGCAGCAGTCTTATTCAATACGCTACACATGAAACTGGACCAAAAGTACAAAAAACGAATGTACATGTGAGTATATTATAAATATGAACTCTTATGTTACTTTCATCATTACCTCAAAATGGAGAAATTTGGACTTTTTTGCATAAATTTTACTTTTATTTGATAAGTATAAGTTGACAAAGCATGTCAAATAATACTTTTAAAACATTAAACAAACAGCAAAGTATTAATTTACAATCAAAATAGACCACCAAAAAAATGTACAATGCAGATATTAGACCATTGTTTATGGCAGTTCTCATAGACCTCAGACCTGCTGCTGAAAATGGAAACAAGACAGAGAAGTGTGAGGGATGCGATACAGGAAATGTTAACAGAGCCCAAATCATGCGTCTCTCAGGTGGTGGGCTGTGGGGTTTGTATGCAGGGCTCTGGGCGGCTTATGACGCAGAATAAACTCATTGTAGCTGCTGTAGGGAATGTAAAGGCCGTGTACCAGGGGCCCTTCTCTGGATCAGGTCCGTCTCGGAGGGCTCGTCACCCTGGATCATCCTCCTCATCCTCCCTCTGTGGCCTCACATACAGGACCCGATGCTGTAGTCCCACCACACCTCGCACATAAACTGACAGACCATACAAAATGCAGGGTTCCACATAGTTCCTTCATGTTGTCCTAACATAAATCAATTAAGTTAACTTAAATGTTTTTACAAATTTAAGTGGATTGAACATAAAACATTTGAGATGTCCCAGAAAGCTCACAGATTTTGTTGATTAGGCTCTTTTTAATTAAGTAGTTTGTACAGTCTGCACAATTATTTCTGCTGCTTGTTCAAAGACTGAATATTATAGATATTTTAGCTCAGTTCTTACTTAAATGACTAATTTAAGAGTTTTTTGGGTCAAAGAAGAATGTAATGCATCAAAATGTGTCCTGTTTATGTAAAAAAAGAGTCTTTTTAAACCACGATTTACAGAAGACAAAAACTGAACTATAATTCAGTCTAACAATATTTTAAATAGCAAAAAGTTATGTCTGGCCTATTTAGAACAAGAACCACTTGGCGGCATATTAAAAGACTATTTAAAGATCACAGTGCAGCCCCAAATTACTCATTAATTTCCATTTTAAATGTTTTATTCTTTGCTACTGTCCTTCAAACTAGGTTTTATCCCTTTACAAGAAAAAAAGGTTTATTAGTCATTTAAAGTCTAATGGCTTTTTGACCTAAATTATTATTTAATATGTTTTGTTTAATTTTTACATAAATAATTCATTCATTTATTCTCTTTTCAGCTTAGTCCCTTTATTAATCTGGGGTAATGAACCGCCACTTATCCAGCACATGTTTTACGCAGCGGATGCCCTTCCAGCTGCAACCCATCACTGGGAAACATCCATACACACTCATTCACACACATACACTACTGTCAATTTAGCTTATTCAATTCACCCATACCACATGTCTTTTGGACTTGTGGGGGAAACCGGAGCACCCGGAGGAAACCCACACGAACACGGGGAGAACATGCAAACTCCACACCCAGCCGAGGCTCGAACCAGTGACATTCTTGCTGTGAGGCGAACGTGTTACCCACTGCGCCACTGTGCCGCCCATAAATAATTCATTAATGCTTTTTCAGGTGTATTTTTTATATTATTTCCTTATTTTCACAAAGGTTGTTTGAAGCATTAAAGTAGACACTTGTATTTGTTATATAATAATTCCTAAGTCACTGTGGATAAAAGTGTCTGCCATTTTAAATGTAATTTACTGTAAATGTTTGTTTAGGTTTTTTAGGTGTGTGCGTGTGTGTGACACAAATCTGTATAATGACTTGGGTATGACACAGGTGTTACAAAAAGGAGGTGAAATATGAGGACATTGCTGTCCTCATTTCTCAAAAAGCTTATAAATCACACAGAATCAGAGTGAAGCTGAACACAGTCTTCAGTGATGGTTGGGTTTAGGGATAGGGTGGGGTGAGAGCAATACAATATTTGGTTAAAACAGTATAAAATGAATGGAAACCTATGTAATGTACCCACTTTTCACAAAAACAAACGTGTGTGTGTGCGTGTGTGTGTGTGCGCATGCGTGTGTGCGCGTGTTTGTTTTTGTTTGTGCGCGTGTGTGTGTGTGTGTGTGTGTGCGTGTGTGTGCGTGTGTGTGTGTGCGTGTGTGTGCGTGTGTGTGCGCGTGTGTGTTTGTGTGTATGTGTGTGTGTGTGCGCGTTTGTGTGTGTGTGTGTGCGCGCGCGCGTGTGCACTTGTTTGTGCGTGTGTGTGTTTGTGTTTGTGTGCGTCACTACTTGCCAAAGCGGTGTGAATTTGAAAATACAGTCAGATTGTAATATGAGTAATATCGTGAAATAGTAGAATTTAAAATAACCTAAAGCTGATTTTCAGCTTCATTACTCCAGTCTTCAGTGTCACATGATTTTTCAGAAATAATAATATATTATTATACAAACACACTTTTTTATCAGTATCAGTACAATTTTTGTGATAACCACTGTTCCGCCTGCATCTGAACTTAGACTGTAAAAGATTATTGTGTTGAACTTTTATAGTCATCTAAACTGGCATAAGTCTAACTGACTAAACATATTATTCATTCATTCATCGTCTTTCGGCTTAGTCCCTTTATTCATCAGGGGTCGCCACAGCGGAATGAACTGCCAACTTTTCCAGCACATGCTTTACACTGCGGAGGCCCTTCCAGCTGCAACCCATTACTGGGAAATACCCATACACTCTTGTATTCAGACACATACACTACGGCCAATTTAATTTATTTAATTCACCTACAGCACTTTAGACTGTGAGGGAAATCGGAGCACCCGCAGGAAACCCACACCAACACGGGGAGAACATGCAAACTCTACACAGAAATGCCAACTGACCCAACCAGGGCTCGAACTAGTGACCTTCTTCCTATGAGGCTGTACTATGTTAACCACTGAGCCACTGTGTCACCCTAAACATGTTAAACATAATAAGTTAAGTTATATCATTATATATTAAGTTTGATAATCAAATAGTTGAAAGTTGAAACCCGATTAACTGATTAATATTAGTTAAAGTAACATACACTCAAATATAAAGGTACAAAACCCGTCACTGTGGTGGTACCTTTTTAAAAGATACACTTTTGGGCCTTAAATGTGCATATTGGTACTTTAAAAGTACAATTTTGTACATTTTATGGTACTATAAAATACACATTTGTACTTTTTGGTTATTAATATGTACCTTTACGGTACATACACTCAGCAGCCACTTTATTAGGTACACTTTACTAGTATCGGGTTGGACCCCTTTTACCTTCAGAACTGCCTAAATCCTTCGTGGCATAGATTGAACAAGGTACTGGAAATATTCCTGAGATTTTGCTCCATATTGACATGATAGCATCACACTGTTGCTGCAGATTTGTCGGCTGCACATCCATCATGCGTATCTCTTGTTCCACCACATCCCAAAGGTGCTCTATTGGATTGAGATCTGGTTACTGTGGGGGCCATTTGAGTACAGTGAACTCATTGTCATGTTCAAGAAACCAGTCTGGGTTAATTCACAATTTATGACATGGCTCGTTATCCTGTTGGAAGCATCCATTAGAAGATGGGTAAACTGTGGTCATAAAGAGATGGACATGTTCAGCAACAAAACTCAGGTAGTATATTGGTACTAATGGGCCCAAAGTGTGCCAGAAAAATATCCCCCACATCATTACACCACCACCACCAGCCTAAACCATTTATAAAAGGCAGGATGGATCCATGCTTTCATGTTGTTGATGCCAAATTTCGATCCGACCATCCGAATGTCGAGACTCATCAGACCAGGCAACGTTTCTCCAATTTTCTATTGTGCAATTTTGGTGAGCCTGTGTGAATTGTAGCCTCAGTTTCCTGTTCCTAGCTGACAGGAGTGGCACACGGTGTGGTCTTCTGCTGCTGTAGCCCATCTGCCTCAAGGTTGGACATGTTGTGTGTTCAGAGATGCTCTTCTGCAGACCTCGGTTGTAGCGAGTGCTTATTTGAGTTACTGTTGCCTTTCTATCAGCTGGAACCAGTCTGGACATTCTCCTGTGTCTTCTGGCATCAACAAGGCATTTACACCCACAGAACTGCCGCTCACTGGATATTTCCTCTTTTTCAGACCATTCTCTGTAAACCCTAAAGATGGTTGTGTGTGAAAATCCCAGTAGATCAGCAGTTTCTGAAATACTCAGACCAGACCTTCTGGCATGAACAACCATGCCACATTCAAAGTCACTTAAATCACCTTTCTTCCCCATTCTGATGCTCGGTTTGAACTGCAGCAGATCTACTTGACCATGTCTACATGCCTAAATATATTGAGTTTCTGTCATGGGATTGGCTGATTAGAAATTTGCCTTAACAAGCAGTTGGACAGGTGTACCCAATATAGTGGCCAATGAGTGTATTTTGCCCTGTAAGGTACAAAAGTGTGTCTTTTGAAAGGGTAACCCCAGTGACAGGTTTTGTTCATTTGTTTTCATGACTTTGTCATATAATTACAGTGTATTTAAAATATATTAGAACTTTTACTTTTAAATGCACCGTCTCTTTAAGAAAAAAAACTTTTCAGTTCTAAAACCCTTATACTATAACCCCCCCTGCTGTTCTATTGATGACATCTCTTGCCATCATAACTTCTCACGTTAGGTCATGCAGTCTCTGCTTCCTTCGCTCTCATCAGTGTAGTCACATTGATGCCTTTTATTCAACGTAACTGTTCCAAGGGAGCCGTGACGGTGGCGCAGTGGGTAGCATGATTGCCTCACAGCAAGAAGGTCGCTAGTTCGAGCCCTGGTTGGGTCAGTAGGCATTTCTATGTGGAGTTTACATATGCTCCGGTTTTCCCCACAGTCCAAAGACATGTGCTATAGGTGAATTGGGAAGGCTAAAAAGGCTAAAGTGTATGTGTGTGTGAATGAGTGTGCATGGATGTGCGTGTCCAGTAATGGGTTGCAGCTGAAAGGGCATCCGCTGCGTAAAAAATAAGCTGGATAAGTTGGTGGTTCATTCCGCTGTGGCGACCCCAGATTAATAAAGAGACTAAGCTGAAAAGAAAATGAATGAATGAACAGCTCCAAATTACAGCAGACATTGCAGTTCTGTTGATGACATCACTTCCCATCATAACTTCCCTCGTCACATGTCATGCAGTCTCCGGTTCCTCCTCTCTCATCAGTGTAAATCACATTGATGCTTGTTATTCAGCCTCTCTCAGCAGGCCCGTCTCCTGCTTTGATGGAGGCAGCGGATCTGGAGCTGCACCTGCGGTTACGCTCACCCCTACCGGCATCCCTGACCGCGACCATCAGAGAACCACCGCGCTCACAAACCACAGGGCGTCAGCAGCCCGTTATCCCTCACGCCCGTCCCGGACACCCTCTCGCCCCGCTTTTGATCAACCCCGACTCCTTCTGCTTCCTCCAAAACAGCAGGTCTGAGTCTGGGTGACGGTGCGGGATGGACTACATTCGTTCGTTTTGGACTTCAAGGCCGGACGAACCACTGACTGTAAGCTTTAATTAGAGGCTGGCATTATAATTGTTTGCTGGAGACCGTAAAAGAGCCCGTTGAGAGGTGGGCCAGGGCTGGCCACATGGATCCTGCTTAAAATGCCCCGCATATCGTCAGGGAGGTCTCTGACTGCTTTATGTTTATTAAAATTCACCATAATCTGAGCAATAAGGGGTAATGTACAGTTGGACGTACGGTCATTATGGTGGAATAAACTCTGCACGGAGTGAGCTGAAGGAGATTTCATGATAATAATGACCGACCGGTTGACTCGACTTATTACAACGGTCGCTTAGTGGAAAATATAAATAAATAAATTTTTATTTATAACATGTAAGATGCGTTTGTTGACAATGTCAACTTTGTGTCCTTATTAGACTTTTCTTGTTAGTTTGAACTAAATAGGTAACACTTTACAATAAGGTTGTATTAGTTAATGTTAGTTAATGCGTTTACTAACATGAACAAACAATAAACAATACATTTATTAGAATATTTGTTCATTTTTTCATTGTTAGTTCATGTTAACTCATGGTGCAGTAACTAATGTTCATTAATTAATTTTCTTTTCAGCTTAGTCCCTTTTTTAATCAGGGGTCGCCACAGCGGAATGAACCGCCAACTTATCCAACATATGTTTTACACAGCGGATGCCTTTCCAGCTGCAACCTATCACTGTGAAACATCCATACACACTCATATACTAGGGACAATTTGGCTTACCCAATTCACCTATAGCACGTCTTTGGACTTGTTGGGGAAACCGGAGTACCCGGAGAAAATCGCAAACACAAGGAGAACATGCAAACTCCACACAGAAACGCCAACTGACTCAGCCGGGGTTTGAACCAGCGACCTTCTTGCTGTGAGGTGATTGTTTTTCCCACCGTGCTGCCCCTAACTAATGTTAACAAGCATGAATTTTGATGTTAATTATGCAAGAGTAAATGTTGAAATATGATTAAGAAAGTCACAATTACGAAAAGTTTGACAAACTTAAACTATTCTCTAAATATGAGATTGTAATATTTGACAAGAAAAGTCAAAATGATGACATTATGCCATACATTACATCAACTAATGAAACCTTATTGTAAAATGTGACCAAACTAATGTCATTATTTAGACTTTTTTATTTTTTATACTTTTATAATTTATTTTATATTTATATTATGAGAATAGTTTTAAAGGGCACCAAGCCCTTTTTTCAGATTTAATATAAGTCTTTTGTGTCTCCAGAAAGTGTGTGTAAAGTTTCAGCTCAAAACACCCATCAGATTTTTTGTTATACCTTTTATTAAATTCCTATTTCTACATTTTTTTCACTGGGTGGCGGTTTTGGTGTACTGCTTCTTTAAGGCTAGTCCTCCCCGCCCATCGTTTCTACGTGGCTTTCTGCGTGCCTTAATCTCCTCCCTCGGCAGCATCAGACAACAGACAGACTTAAAGGAAGTAGATCTCAGGTAGCGTTTGTGAGAAATACTACAGTAAGAACTTTACCAATGAGTATTTGTTGTGCAGTTGCATGGCAGGGTCACACAAAGTTCACGCGCGCACACACACACCGCAGCAGACACACACAGACACACACACAGACAGACAGAGCGCCCGTTTAGCTTTGCACTCTTTTTGCACCCAAATGTGACAGGATACAGGTTAATCCTCACTGCTGTATGAATATCTGTTATATTAATGTACGAAATAAACCTGACTTAACGTCCACAAACCAGGACTGAAGCGTCTTCCTTTATAATTGTTCTGACACGCGGCTGTGCTGATGAAGTAAAGCTAAGCTGAATCGCTATAATTTATTACACATGTGCTCTGTTTTAAAACATTTTAAACTTGTGAAACTCACTCTTGATCACATTTGATGATGATTGATGGTCCTAACGAACTGAACAGACCTTTTATTCCTGGCTGCTTTGCGCTTGTCCTCTCTTGTTGATATGATTACACACGTGACTACCGGATGTGTTAAAACGTTCAGCTGTCAATCAATTCGGTGGGCGGGGGGACCGCATTCCTACGTAAAGTTGCAGTCTATCTGAAAACCGCTCCAATTGGTCCACCGTTTTTTATGTTGCTAAATTAAAAAAAAAGCACTGGGTGTGTTTATTTCACCCCAATATGACGGTCTATACACCATACATGCACATATGTCTGTTCAAACAGCTTGAAAAGTAGATTTTTCACCATAAGTGCCCTTTAAGTTAGTCATTCAATCATTTTCTTTTCGGCTTAGTCCCTTTATTAATCAGGGGTCTTATTCAGCATATGATTTACGCAGCGGATGCCCTTCAAGCCACAACCCAACACTGGGAAACACCCATACACTCACATTCACACACATACACTACAACCAATTTAGCTTATTCAATTCACCTGTACCACATGTGTTTGGACTGTGGGGGAAACCGGAGCACCCAGAGGAAACCCACACCAACACCAGGAGAACATGCTAACTCCACATAGAAATGTCAACTGACCCAGTCGAGGCTTGAACAATTGACCTTCTTGCTGTGAGGCAATCGTGGTACCCACTGCACCACCGTGCAGTTGGTCATGACATAACAATTTTAATAATTTTATCTTATCTTTACATTAATGTCAGTTTAGACAGTTGAAAATCATAACTATTACTTTTTATCTCATAATTCTGACTTTTCATGTCAACTTAGACTGATATTCATGACAAAATTTGTCATTATTTTGAAGTTTTGTCATAAATTTGACTATATTCTTCACTCTCAAAATTCTCAATGTCATATTTTGAAGTATATTTTTAATTGTTAGCGTAATTGATTGCTGGGGACTGTAAAAGAGCCCCTCGCGATGTTGGCCCGCACTGGCCGCGTGGGTCCTTTTAAAATGTACAGTTATGCATATGGTCATTATGGTGGAATAAACTGAAGGAGCTATCATGATCATGACAGACTTTGGATTTTATTGTATTAATCCAATGTTGGGTAAAATATGGACAAACCCAACAGTTGGGTTCATTCATTCATTTTCCTTCGGCTTAGTCCCTTAATTCATCAGGGACAACACAACAGAATGAACCGCAAACTTATCCAGCATATGTTTTACGCAGCAGATGCCCTTACAGCTGCAACCCACTGCTGGGAAACACCCACACACTCTTATTAGCACACATACACTACAGACAATTTTTGATTTATTGAATTCCCCTATAGTGCATGTATTTGGACTGTGGGGGAAACTGGATAACCCAGAGGAAGCCCACACCAACACAGGCAGAACAAACTCCACACAGAAATGCCAACTGGCCCGGCCAGGACTCGAACCAGCGACCTTCTTGCTGTGAGGCGACAGTGCTAACCACTGAGCCAATCAAAAAAAAAATTAACCGTGGTTGGATTTGTCCATATTTACAGCCCAGTAAGTGTGCTTAGTTAATAAAGCTATTGAAAAGGAGGGGACCAACATTCCACAGGCCACATTTAACAAACTCATCGGCTTTATGGCTGCATGAGAAATCACATACTTCCCTACGGAAACAGTGTAAGCAGAGTAGTATGTCTAAATTTATTTGAAAAACAGTAGGTGAGAAGTAGCCTAAGGCACACCTGTGCAATAGTCATGCTGTCTAATCATCATCTTGATATGTCTCACCTGTGAGGTGGATGGATTGTTTTAGGAGAATCGCTCACTAATGTCGCGGTCACACTAGAGTTTGAGCTTGCAAAATTCTGTTGTACGGCGCTGCGAAAAGGGTGAGGATTAAACAACATGATTAGACATTTTAAAAAGTGCGCGATTCGTCTTTTAAGTAAGCGATTATATTTTAAATATCTGTACAGACCGGTCATGTTTTGATCTTCTATTGGTCTCACACAGTCACATGCTGCGATTTAGCAAGTCAGAGATCATCAAGCTTGAACTTTCCAATGCAGCGAACTATGAAATTTGTCGGACAAGCTTCCATTTCCGGTCGCTCGCATTCGCATGCACATGAAAGGAAGTCTGTGGGGCGAAAATTGCAGTGTGATCTCGGCTTAACACAGATTTAGACAAATGTGTGAACAATATTTGAGAGAAATAGGTCTTTCATGTACATTGAAAAAGTTTTAGATCTTTAAGTTTGATTCATGAAAAATGTGTGCAAAAACCATAGACCGTAAAATATATGGACGTAGCATCCGTGACGTCACCCATAGGTTTCTGAACACTGCAAAAGAAGCTACAAGTAGGCGCGGCCAACCGTCGCCATTTTGTTCGCGCGTCATCGCACCCACGGCGGGATATCAAACAAGGGCAAAGAGACGGTGACTAAGCGGAGATACAGACACCTGCTGTCACTTTGCTTAGACCTGGCAGACAGACTTTACTTTAGGAGAAACGCTTAATACTTCATTACCTGCGACTCGTTTGTGTTCTGACCACATGTGCTTGGCTGTACACTATATCAATAAAGTGTTTAGACTTTTAAAAACACTGTAGTAATACATTGAGCCACTAAGCATTGTTGTTATGACGTTTTTCAACAGGAGGAAAACCCGAAATACGTCCAAACACTTCAAATATAGTGTGTGTTAGTAAATGCAAGACTATTGATGAACTCCAGCATAACACTGTATGATAACGCTTCAGATGACTGTTCTAGAGCCTACAGCTAATCAATCTGTCACATTCTGGAGTGCTTTACAGCTCTAAAGAACATTATTAATGATAAATGATCTTAAATAAAACAAATACATTTATAGAGATGGTATACAAGTATATAACTTTACTCACATGGGAAACGGAGGCCACATGAATGGTTTGTGAGCACAATTAAATGCACACAGCATTCCATATCATCTGATAATTGTAAGAAATAAGCCCAAAAGGCAACTGACTGTGTAAAGCCACATAAAACAACACAAAAATACGATGAATATGCCGAGATCAGTGGCTAATCTGCCGGATTCAGCTGAGGTGAAGTGACAGCGACCAGCGAGACCTAGCTGTCACTCAAGTGGCCACGCCCTTAATTATGCAAACTTAATATAACCTAATATAAAGGAAATGGATGAGTTATAAAAAAATCCTCACAGTTGTCATGGAGGGTAATAATAGCTATATGACCCAAAATCGTTCTTTGTACCAGGCTGTAAACACCTTTTTTTTCTGCTGTAAAGTTGGCCTTTCTAACAGTGGGCTCACTTGCAATTTGCTGTATTATGGAGCCAGGACTAGCGGAATTTTGATAAATTGCAGTTTCATTTACTTCCGTATTGGCTTCCCGAGGAAGAGCGGGAGGTTGCCGCTTGGCAAAAACAAGTATTTATATTTTAGATGAGTGTACTTTTTAAATTCATGCATTTAATGATGGATTTTGCTTTAAATTGCTGTAGTAAAAGAGAAATGGCATATTTTCTGCCACTTTCGCATCACCAAACATAATTGACAAATGAATCTGACTGTGTCCAAACAGGTTTCCCTTATGCTATATTGAAAATTGCACTTCTGTTCTCTTCTTAAAAAAGGAGTTGCATATAATTTCTACGTGTTTCTGTTTTTAGTACATATTTGTATTGCTTCAACCACTAGAACTAGACCACTTTTATTACTTCTGATTCTGATAGAGCCTATTATAAGACAAAAATGTGTGCGTATTTGTGCTCTCACTCCATCTCTCTTGACCCTGGAGAAAGTGTTGGATGGTTCAGAGGAGGTCAGGCTAATATCTGCGCGCTGTAATGAAATATTGATAATCAATGATGTGGCTGACAAATGGACGCCTGTACAATGACACCGGAAGTCGAGCAGCACAGCTCTGTTTAATCTGAACACGGTCTAAGAAAAAAAAAAATGGTGTGAAATGCTCTTAAAGGTGGTCTCCTAATGTGGGATTATCCCATCACAGGAGCCACAGAGATTAGAAATAATTACAGACATAATCCTAACAGCTCTGCTTTCTGAGAGAGAATCCAATAGACACCATGCTTGTAAGTGTGTGTGTGTTTGTGATAAATCAGGACACAAATGTGTATAATGACATAGGTATTACACGGGCATTATGGGAAATGGTGAATTTTAAGGACTTTGCTGATGTCCCTATTTCTTAAAAAGCTTAGAAATCATACAGAATGGTTATTATGGGAAAATAAATCAGAAAGTGAAATTGTATTGGTTTAATCAAGGCCATTTTCATTCATTTCATACATTTTGACAGTAAGGCCCAATCCCAATTCTATTTTTGTACCCCTACCCCTTCCTCTTGGCCCTTAAAACAGAGTGTGAAGGGTAAGGGCTTCAAAATTTACCCCTAAGAAATGTGACAGCACTACAACACCTGCACACGTCATCATATGTCATCTCGATCTCATGCTTTATATGAGATCAGACGATCGCAACTGCTGTAGTTATTACAGTTGTGTTATTTTTTGGTATTTATCTTCAGGAGTTATTATTATGGATTATAGATACCCAAAATTTAGCGATTTATTTATTTATTTAATTATTTATTTATTTAATTATTTTTATTTTTTTAAAGCATGATGGTAAAACACAAACGCAGTTATGAATATATTAAAACTAATGCTTGTTTATTGTAAAAATTCGTAATAATGACAAAAAAATACTCATTTGTGGATCGCCTTACTTCCGGGTGCAGCTATCCTGCTGTTGTGGCTGGTGTATTTTGGGAATTTAATTAAGGGGAAGAGCTAAGGGGTAGAATTGGGATTGGGTCTTAAACCGCCCTGTAGTGTTTGTGTTAAAAACATACCTCTGGCTACATAATGCGCGATGAACCTATGTTACCAATATACCTTTTGTAAGTTGTATAGAAACCTGTGTTTTTGAAACTAATGAAGACAGCAGAAGTCAATGATTAATTTTAATAAATTAGCCGGACTTGTTTACTGCTACAAAATATATTTAAATGTTCCTTTAAATAATATATATAGTGCTCAATGGGGGAAAAAAGTTGTCATATTTTAGAGCAATGATCACTGTGATATTTATATCCAAGGTTATCATACCGTCAGGATCTTATATCAGCCTGTGCCAAGTGTGTGTGCATGTGTATAGATCTGGAATATAGGTCAAGGATCATAACTCGGCAAAAGCCAGAACACAGGCCGTTTGACCCGGGATATAAAGCGCAGAAAGACTGGAGCACCGCTGAAGGTGATTGAAGAAGAGTGTGACAGAGATAAGGAGTTAAACGCTGCTGTGTCCTCAGTAATAGTCCTGATAAGTGGATGTGTACTGTGTCGGCTCTCCAGGGAACGAGCGCGCTCAGATATACATCCATTAAAGAAGCACAACAGCGAGCGGCGGCCCGGGATAGTGCTGCAAACTGGATTTCCATAAACAACCACGTGTTGTAGTGCTGTTAATGGGATTTAAAGGTCTTTCTGGCTGTCGGTCGATGATGTAATCATTTAAATAATATAGTAGTTATACTGTCACGATGATGATTTTAACAGATGCTATTCAGATAACAAGTTTAAGTTTAAGCTTTACAATAAACAAGTAAATAGATCACCCCATACCAAGTTTGTGTCTCTAGCCTTTTGGTGTTATGACTTGTTCACCCTCATTATTTTTGGAATTTTGATATCGAGCCTACTCATTCCATACATATGCATATTCTTTATTTATTAATGTTTTATTTACCATAAATTGTTTTGTTATTTTTATAGAAGGTAGGAGTGGCAATATATTAATGAAATGAAAATATTTTACTTTATTTCTTTATTTAAAAACAATATATAAATACATTTAAAAGATCAGTAAAAAAAATTTTTACACACACACACACTGGCCACTTTATTAGGTACACCTCATTAGTACCGGGTTGGACCCCCTTTTGCCTTCAGAACTGCCATAATCCTTCATAGGATAGATTCAACAAGGTAGTGGAAATATTCCTCAGACATTTTGGTCCATACTGACATGATAGCATCACACAGTTGCTGTAGAATTGTTGGCTGCACATCCATGATGTGAGTTTTCCATTCCACCACTCCCCAAAGGTGCTGGATTTAGTTCTGGTGACTGTGGAGGCCATTTGAGTACAGTGAACTCATTGTCATGTTCAAGAAACCAGTCTGAGATGATTCATGCTGATGCTTTATGGCATGGCACGTTATCCTGTGAGTAGCCATCAGAAGATGGGTAAGCTGTGGTCATAAAGAGATGGACATGCTCAGCAACAATACTCAGGTAGGCTGTGGCGTTGACACGATGCTCAATTGGTACTAACGGGCCCAAAGTGTGCCAAGAAAATATCCCCCACACCAAAACACCACCACCACCAGCCTGAACCGTTGATACAAGGCAGGATGGATCCATACTTTCATGTTATTGATGCCAATTCTGACCCTAACATCTAAATGTTGCAGCAGAAATTGAGACTCATCAGACCAGACAACGTTTCTCCAATCTTCTATTGTCCAATTTTGGTGAGCCTGTGTGAATTGTAGCCTCAGTTTCCTGTTCCTAGCTGATAGGAGTGGCACCCGTTGTGGTCTTCTGCTGCTGTAGTCCATCTGCCTCAAGGTTTGACGTGTTGTGTGTTCAGAGATGCTCTTCTGCAGACCTCGGTTGTAACGAGTGGTTATTTGAGTTACTGTTGTCTTTCTATTTGCTGGAACCAGTCTGGCCATTCTCCTCTGACCTCTGGCATCAACAAGGCACTTGTGCCCACAGAACTGCGGCTAGTGATGGTTGTGCGTGAAAATCCCAGTAGATCAGCAGTTTCTGAAATACTCAGACCAGCCCATCTAGCACCAACAACCATGCCACGTTCAAAGTCACTTAAATCACCTTTCTTCCCCATTCTGATGCTTGGTTTGAACTGCGGCAGATCATCTTGACCATGTCTACATGCCTAAATGCATTGAGTTGCTGCGGTGGGGGAAACCGGAGCACCCAGAGGAAACACACACAAACACGGAGAGAACATGCAAACTTCACAGAGAACTGCCAACTACCCCAGCCGGGACTGTGTGGCGACAGTGCTAACCACTGAGCCACCATGTCACCCTCATATTTCTACCAATTCTCTTTAATTATTATTGATGTAACAAAAAGTCATTGCATAGTTTCATAATCTTTATTCTTTCTTATACAGTATTTTGTTTTCAAAGACAGCTCTTCTTTAATGTCTTAAGTTCATATTTTGTCTCATTTATGGTAAATTTAATTCCTTTTTTGCTTCCCAAGTGACAAATGCTTCTGTTCTAGCGTCTAAAATTGTCATCTGCACAGTTTTCATCAATATTGTTAAGCGTTTTCCTTCAGCTGTGATGCTCAAACACATTTGGAGACCAATTCCCCAAAGTTAGACCACAAAACCCATGTCAGATCATCACTAATAATCTGATCATCCCACATAGACCTGCATTTATCGTGATAAAGGTTTCCCTCCTCCCCAAACAAACTCATGAAATAGACTTATTCCTCAGCGCTGGAAAAAAAAAAAGTGGATTTATGAGGCATTTTGAAGTTCCTCTTCACACGCTGTTTTCTCCTGAGGACCATCTTCAATGTCTAACCCTGCGAAAAAATACCCCAATTTGATTCTGTTAAGCACAATTTTTGCCACATATCAGAACCTTTAAATATAAGATGCGAATGCGGTCAATCATTGGCCTTCCTCTCAGGAGAAATGGAAAATGGCTAGAAAAAAATTTGTAGGTCTGTCAGGACATTTAACAAAAAAAAAAGAGTGCACTGAAGGTCAGTAAAGTGCTAAATGCTGTTTCCGAGTCTCCTGATGTTTTCAGGGCCCCTGTGTGGAGGATTTGCCATCTCTCGGCCCCCTCCTGCTCCGGAGCGACGAGGCGAACTTGACTACTTTTAAGAGTAGTTTCAGAGGGGCTCATGCCTTCGCAAAATACACACGTCTGCCAGAGTGAGAGCAAATTTCTCTGCTCTTTCTGCCGGAGAACACAAATGTCCGATATTTGATCAAAAGGCCGACCGTCCCACTCAAACGCTAAACGTTGTCAAATGAGACTGAGCGGAAAATGCGCATCCCAGAGGTGCCGAACGCTCCTGCTGCATCTCGGAGCAAAGCAAATCAGAGTCCGGTAAATGCTGAACATACCTACATTTAAGTGATGTATTGCAGCGTTTTGCCATTTTAAGGGTTTTATCGGAAATCACCAGGAGAATACTCCCTTTTTTTCTCCTGACTGCTCTTTTCTCCCCTTGTCTTTTCGCTTTGTCTTTTGTGTGCACAAATGCAAGAGTTTAGTAACCAGTGCTGTTTACTACACAAACTAAATGTTCAGCAAATGTGTTAGAGTCAATTCCAAGCAGCAGCAAGAATGTCAATTATTTGACTGTATGCTGAATTACCATCTGAAATGTGAAAAAATAAATATTTTGCCTTACTTCACCTAGGTTTTTTGATTGTTTTATTTACAGGCTCCAAAAGTCTATTCATATTTTTCATTGTAAGTTGGGCTGATTTCTATTAAATAGTACATAATATGAAACGAGGGCAATGCAGTGGTGCAGTAGGTATAGTGCTGTCACCTCACAGCAAGAAGGTCGCTGGTTCGAGCCTCGGCTGGGTCAGTTGGTGCGAACCATGGATTTGCGAGGGTTTCCTCTGAGTGCTCCGGTTTCCCCCACAGTCCAAAGACATGCGGTACAGGTGAATTGGGAAGGCTAAATCATCCGTAGTGTATAAGTGTAAGTGTGTATGGATGTTTTCCAGGGATAGGTTGCGGCTGGAAAGGTATCTGCTGCATAAAACATGTGCTGGATGAGTTGGTGGTTCATTCTACTGTGGCGACCCTGGGTTATTAAAGGGACTAAGCCGACAAGAAAATGAATGACTGACTAATATGAAACGAGTAAATAATCAAATTTAGCACACACTTCATTTTTATTTAACTTTTTTTGACTGGTCTTTTGACCTCTTCTTTTCTTGTCATTCTTATTTTGTTTGCTCACATGCAATAGTTTAGTTATCCAGATAAAAATGAAATCTTGGAAATTTACTACACAACCTAAATGTTCAGCACATGTGTTAAAGTCAATTCCTCGAGCAGCAAATGTCAATTAATTACTTTTAGACTTTGAATGCTGAATTACCATGTGAAATGTGCTGTAAAAATACATTTTGCCACTTTGTCTTTGATATACATGGTAAAAAATGCTGCGTTCCACATAATTCCTTCAATTAAGACACAAATCGATGGAGTTAACTTAATTTGTTTTAACAAATTTAAGTTGATTGAACATAAAACAATTAAGTTGTCCCAAAAAAGCTCAAGAATTTTGTCAATTCAGCTCTTAAGTAAGTAGTTTGAACAAGCAGCAAAATAAGTGTTTGAGTTTATTTACAGCCTCAAAAAGATATTTTGCATTGCAATTGGCCCTGGTTCCTATTATTTAGCCATTCCTTGGCCATTAAATAATAGTATTTATCACTCACTTTACATCATCTTTTACTTTATTCATGACTCGTTCTGCTTTTGCTTGCTCAAAAGCAATAGTTTAGTTATCCAGATAAAAAAAATAAGATCAAGGAAATATACAAACTAAATGTTAAGCAAATGTGTTAAAGTAAATCAAGGAGCAAGAATGTCAATTAATTTGACTTTGTATGCTGAATCACCATGTGAAATGTGCTTTGTCGCTCTGACAGTCTTTTTTTACACTCAAAAAATGCTGGGTTTCACATAATTCTTTTGATTAAAGACACAAATCAATTAAGTTAACTTAATTGTTTTTACAAATTTAAGTGGATTGAAACCAAAGAAAGCTCAAAAATATTGTCAGTTCAGCTCTTTTTAAGTAAGTAGTTTGAACAAGCAGCAAAAATAAGTGTTTGAGTTTATTTACAGCCTCAAAGTCTGTGAATATTTTGCATTGAATTGGACTGGTTTCTATTAATTATCTATTTCTTGGCTATTAAATAATAGTATTTATCACTTTTTATGTCAACTTTTACTTTTGTTTATGACTGCTCTTTTCTCCTCATTGTTTCTTTTCGTTCTGCTCTTGTTTGCTCACATGCAATAGTTTAGTTAACCAGAAAAAAATGAGACCTCAGACACAACAGAAACAAAATAAACTAAGTTAAACTTACTTAAACTAAGTTCACAGTCTAACAATAAGCAGTAATCTGAATACATTTATGACTTTTATGTCCCTCACATCTCATTTACTGTGTCTTTATTCCATATTAATAAATTTATTCCTAAATGTTTGCTTTTTGATGGACTTTTTATTTTACATGTTTTTTTTGTCAAGCATTTTGAGTTACTATTGTGTATGAAAAATCACTTACAGTGTGTGTGTGTGTGTGTGTGTGTGTGTGTGTGTGTGTGTGTGTGTGTGTGTGTATGTATATATATATGTATATATGTGTATATATATATATATATGTATGTATGTATATATATATATATATATATATATATATATATATATATATATATATATATATATATATATATATATGAAATGTCATCAAACTATTTTTTTATTTACAAGCTTAATTTTATTTACAGATAGTGTAATTTAGACTGGTCTGTGCTGGTTAGTGCTCGGTTTTCTTTTCTCCTCACTCTTTTTATATGTTCCCATCACTCATCTGCACAGATTGAACATTTAAGCAGCATTTCGAAAATGGATCATATAAACCTGTTTACCTTCCGCTAGCACATAAACCAAAAAAGTTCAGGAATTGTGTTCCTATAAAGCACTTTAATTATACCAACCAACACAATTTATGTTTGTATGGTGGAAATATTGAATTATTGTGACATTTATGTCCCTCATATTTCATAAAACTCCTAAAACAATCCCACAACACAATTAATTTGGATAGGGTTTGCTTTTACTCTTAAATATGGATATTGGGTATGGGTTGCTCTTAATATTATTTTGCATTATTATTTATTTGTATTTAAAGTGTGCTGTTTTCTCTGTTATACTGCACGCATGTAAAGCACTCTGAAAAGGTTTATTTTACGGTACTACAATAATTAAATTATTAGTTTAAAAATATTATTATTATGCAAGGCGGCTCAGTGGTTAGCACTGTCTTAGAGCAAGAAGGTCGCTGGTTCGAGCCCCGGCTGTGTCAGTTGGCATTTCTGTGTGAAGTTTGCATGTTCTCCTTGTGTTGGGTTTCCTCCGGGTGCTCCGGTTTCCCCCACAGTCCAAAGACATGTTCTGTAGGTGAATTGGGTAAGTCAAATTGTCCACAGTGTATGGTCCTCCCTATTGGGGCTTAAGAATTAGGCTAATAACTCGCCACATAAAAAACTAGATGTTACTAATACGAAACACCAATATGGTGCGGCTAAAAATCAACTTCAATATAAATGGCCATGGGAGTAAGTAAGTATTCATAATCACTGTGGTTTGCAGCTCAATTTTTTGATGGCATTCACTGCATGCTGTTGTTGTTTTTGTTTTAGTAATACTCTTTTATTGGCCAGTCAATTAGACATCTTAGTGGTACATTCACAGGAAATATCCTAACATTAATTTGGGAAAAGCAAATGACTGAATATAAACTTCATCAGTAGGTCTTGTAGCATCAGCTTTGCTCTGCTGATCTCAGTTTAGTGTTCTTGTTGGCTCTTAAAACTGGATTGTCTTCAAATCCATCAATCGACTTGATTTGCGAGTTGCAGTTCAGTGTTGTCAGCGTCTATAACAGTGTGTACTGTGTTTCTAGTGCTCTGTTAATCTCAGCAGCTGTAATCTGCTTTCCAATGTGAAGATTTGTGTTGACTTTGATGTGCTCAATCCTCTTTTGCCGTTGCCTTCAGCTTACACACACACACACACACACACACACACACACACTCTTCTCTGTGTGGTCTATGAGTCTTTGAACTCGATATTTCATTAAAAGCGTTCTCTAGAGACTGTGTTAGAAATCTATAGATCTAAATAAAACAATTAAAGTCTGAATGAGACCCACGTGGCTGCTGTTTGATTTCTGTGAATTTCTGAGTCTTTCATCGAGTGCCAGTCATCCAGCAGTGATATGATTTCAAGACTCTTTTAATAAGATCTTCAAGTGCTTTTCTGAGATAAAGTCGTGACCTTGTGTCTGATAACCTTCATGAGCCCTCTTTGCTAATGATTTTACAAAACTTATTTGTGGAAAATCGATGCTCAGGCAATTAATAAATCAATCAATCCATCCCTCTGTCCACCAATCCATCCCTGTTTCCATC
Source organism: Danio aesculapii (assembly GCF_903798145.1). Lineage (NCBI taxonomy): Eukaryota > Metazoa > Chordata > Actinopteri > Cypriniformes > Danionidae > Danio > Danio aesculapii. Next base: position 44,688,514 of record NC_079446.1, on the reverse strand, counting down.
TGTCCATCCCTATTTTCATCCATCCATTCAATTCACCTTTATTTGTATAGCACTTTTACAATGTAGATTGTGTCAAAGCAGCTTCACATACAAGATCAAAGTAAATAGGAACAGTGTAGTTCAGTTTGTAGTGTTTAAGTTCAGTTCAGTTTAGCTCAGTTCAGTGTGGTTTAATAATCACTACTGAGGGTCCAAACACTGAAGAGCAAATCCATCGATGCGCAGCTCTACAGGTCCCAAACCATACAAGCCAGTGGCAACAGCGAAAGTTGGCGCAAGTGAAGAATTAAAAAACCTCAAGAGAAAAACCTCAGTTGGGCACGACCATTTCTCCTATGGTCAAACGTCTTGTGCAGAGCTGCAGTCTAGGGGCTGGAGAAGCTGGACGTCAGCGAGACTCATCTGTCCCCGGAGCATCACAGGAATAAGTCTCATGCTCTCCACTCCTTCAAGACCACCACAGCAGCTGCTCAGGATACGGCCTGGTCCAGGATTATGGAAACCTTGGGATCATCTCGTCGCTGGTCTTGGATCGAATCAGTGGCACAGCATAGTCTCTAGGACTATGCAACTGATATTGGATCCAATCATCCATTCATCCTTATTTCCATCCATACATCCCTGTTTTCATCTATCCATCCATACATCCCCATTTCCATCCATCCATCCCTACTTCCATTCATCCATATATTCATCCATCCCTATTTCCATCCGTCCATCCCTACTTCCATTCATCCATCCCTATTTATATCCACCCATCCATCATCCATCCATCAATCTCTACTTCCATTCATCCATCCATCCATCCACCCTATTCCTTCCATCCATCTATCCATCCCTATTTCCATCCATTCATCCCTATTTCCTTCCATCCATCCCTATTTCCATCCATACCTATTTCCTTCCATCCATCCATCTATCCCAATTTCCATCCATTCATCCCTATTTTCATCTATCCATCCACCCACTCACCCATCCATCCATCCATCCATCCATCCAACCCTATTTCCTTCCATCTATCCCTATATCCATCCATCAATCCATCCATATTTCTATCCATTCATTCCTATTTCCTTCCATCCATTCCTATTTCCATCCATTCATCCGTTTTCCATCCATCCCTATTTCCTTCTATCCATCCATCTATCCCAATTTGGATAGATGGATTCATCCATCCGTCCGTCCGTCCGTCCATCCATCCATCCATCCATCCAAATTCTTGATACTGATTTGCTGAAAGGTGTGCAATAAAATAATTGAATGTCCAGGTAATTCCAGTCACTTTTGATCACAGTTCAAAATAAATGTGCTTCCATGAAACATTAGTAATAGACAGATGCGTGCTTCACCAGGGAACCAATGGATATTAACCAATAAATATTTGCAAAGAGGTAGCTACGACATGTTACTACTATGAGCCATGTTATACACAACCATACTTTTTTTTCTTGAACATGCTTTCTTTGTTTACCTGTGAGTGATTCAAAGCAGGAAACAGGAGATCCAATACGTCATACCTGATATTGGTATTTTATTTTATAATGGGCTGCAATGAGCAAAACTTTACTTTGTGTGGAGCGGTTCTTTGACGTGCATTTAAAATGTTTTAACCTATGGCACCTTATTGATTATCACTTACATGTGTACATACAGTGGTCTCCAAAACTGATAACACTATTATTTCCCTTCGCAAAAAAAAGTTTTGAAGTTAGTTATTATATTTATTGTTGTAGTGTGTCAGTAGGAGATATCAGTTCACATCTGGAAGTAGGGATGACCCGATCAAGTTTTTTTGCCCTCGAGTCTAAATCAGAGTCATTTGCTTTTAAGTATCTACGATACCAAAACCCGATCCGATACTTTTATATTACATTAAAAAAAATAAAGAAGAGCGAAGAAACAGATCCAGTATGTTCCTTATTGTTTATTTAATCCACCTTATTTTAACATTCAACAGCTATGTTAACAAACAGAGTACTTCTGTGAGGTAGCTTGAACAATCAAGTAATAAATAACACCAATTCTTCACTTTTGGACTTTTGTGCAACGGTAAAAGTAAAAAATGTAATATAAAAACAAACAGCACCTCAACTTAAATTACCCGGCAATTCCAATTTTGCATATCTCACAGTTTGCAATGTTGTCGTCATCAACTTTATAATTCCTCCAGACCACAGACATGCTCGCACTTTTTGCTTCAAGCTGCTTCCGCATTCTACTTTGCCAGCATTTAACCAATAGCGTCTCTGCAACAAATTAATGTCATGCTGCACACATTGCAGTTTCTGTGTGAAGTTAAGAAAGAGGTCTAACTCTGTGCCACTGCATAACTATAGATGTGTTAAAAAATAAAAAAAAATCTCGGTCATAACTTGAACTTAAAGGAGATGGAACCTTTGCTCTCTCTATTTTTAAGTTCAGACTTAAGAGACATTTTTATTCTATTGCCTTCCCAGGCTTTTAATGTTTATTGTGCATTGTTGCTGTCATACTATTATTCTTCTTATTACTTTTATTGTTATTTTACAGTTTTAGTATGTGTGCTTTGGTTTTGTTCAGCACTTTGGTCAGAGCCAAATTGAAGTTAAATGTGCTTTATAAATAAACTTTACTTGCTTTACTTACTTGCATATATTCGAGTGCTGATCGGGAGGTAATGTCCGATTCCGATCGAGTCTGAAACCGCATGATCAGGCCCGGGTTTCCGATCACGTGGTCTGATCTGGACATCCTTATTTTCAATTAATCATTTTGTTGCTAATTTTAATAAATTCCTAGTGATATAGTTGGATTTTATATGGATTCATTAATGTAAATGTAAGTTTTTAATCAATTAACTTCTATTAACAAAATAGAGTTTGCATTTATAACTGCTTTTCTCTGAGGTACACTGGAAAATGTCTTCCTTTTTTGCATCAATTTACATATACTTGTATATGTGTCTTCTTAAACTAAAGGTACCCATGATTTTTACTCATGAACTGTTTAATGTAATTTGACTTGTTAATATAGCACAGGGATGGCATAAATTTAGCACTACAATCATAATGTGATTCTAATTCTGTTTGTGATCATTTTAGGAGCCTTGTTTTTATCTCTGAATTTTTTCCTCTGGATTTTAATATTATAAATGTTTTTAGGACTTCAACTATGTTATTAAACTTCCATATGTTCTTAAACATATAATTCCCTTTAATAAAAATGTTACAGAACATAAGCTGTATGTAATATAAGGAAAATGCTCTGTCTGTTTACCTATTGACCCCTACCAGGACAAAAACAGTGCAACACAGAAACTTTGTGAGTTATAGCCATCCGTGCGCTGCGAAACGAAAGTTTTCGCCCCAGTAATTCCCGAATGTAGGGGAAAAGAAAAAAGTGTAAGTGTAATTTTTCTTCTTTATGAGTTACAAAGTCATACCCACATGCATCAAATGAAATAGCTTTTCACTGGCACTCAATAATGGACACCAAATCCTTCTTGCAGCTGCTGTGGGATTGATGTTGAACTCACACTGGGACAGATGTCTTTGTCTGGCTTTGGGAGAATATATCTATTGTTTGCGCGCTGTCACATTTCTGCTTTTTCCGCTTTCGATTCTCATTTTTTCCCATATTTTTACAAAGTGTTTACTTATGTTTTGATTTCATGTTTTTTTTTTCCAGTCTCTGGGTGCTTTCTGATTGGGTTGGGACTTTGAGTCGGTTCCACCTAATCTGCGTTTTTGCTCGAACCCGAACGCTTGATTAGTGCCATTCGGCTCTGCGTGGCCCTGTGGTGTTTGTGTAATTTATGGAAAGTGAAATCCTGCCCTGAAATCCACCATTTAAAACATTGTCTTTTCAATCCTCAGCACTGATGCCACGGTTTTAGCCGGCTGTGGGACGAGTGTTTGATTTAATGAGGGTAACTGGGGAAGGTCACTTATGGAAACAGGCCTCTTATGTGTGTTTGTAGACAGAGAAAGTGAATGTTCTGCGATTGCTTTGAACCCGATGCTAATTATCACTTCAGAGCAGGTGTTTGACTGTTATTGAAATATTTAAAGGGACAGTAGGTCTTGTAAATTGGGTGTGACTGGTGCAATGCATGTCCTAATACTGTTTTAAAGGCATCTTGAGACTTACGCTGTGAAAACAAAAAGATAGACGTGTTTATTTTAGTCTAAGATACAAAGTGTTGTAATGGATCACATTGCTTTTGTGCAATTCCTGGCATGAATTGCAACATAACTTTAAATACAGATTATTATTTTACATATCTTATTTTTTGTTGCTTAATTGACTGATGGATGAATAGATAGATGGATAGACAATGGAATGGAATGATGGATGGATGAAAGAATAAACAGATGGAATGATTGCAGTATGGGTGTATAGGATAATAGATGGACAGGTTGATGTAGAATAGATGTTAGGCAGATATAGATGGAAGGATGGATGGATGTATGGATAGATGGAATGAATGAAATAATGGATGGATGAAAGGATATGCAGAGTGATTGGAGTATGGATGGTTAGAATAATAGATAGACAGGTAGATGATAGATATGGATTGATGGATGGATGGATAGACAACTGAATGGAATAATGGATAAATGGATGAATATATGGATAAACCAATAAATTGATTGGAGTATGGATGATTGAAGAATAGATTAACAGATGGATGGATGGATGGATGGATGGATGGATGGATGGATGGATGGATGGATGGAAAGACAATGGAATAAGAGTTAAAATGATAAACAGACAGAGTGATTGGAGTATGTATGGATAGAATAATAGATGAATGGAAAATAGATGATAGTTTTGGATGGATGAATTGATGGATGGATGAATAGACAACTGAATGGGATAATGGATATATAGATGGACTAACCAATAGACTGATTGGAGTATGAATGGATAGAAGAATATATGATCAGGTGGATGGAAGAATAGACAATAGATAGATAGAGATGGACAGATGGGTTGATGGAAAGACAGTGGAATGGAATAACGGACGGATGAAAGGATAAACATAGTGATTGGAGTATGGTTGGATAGAATAATAGATGGACAAGTGGATGGAAAAATAGATGGTAGAGATGGATGGATGGATGGATGGATGGACAACTGAATGGAATAATGGATAGATGGACGAATGGATGAATAAACCAATAGATTGATTGGAGTATGAATGGATAGAAGAATAGATGGACAGGTAAATGTAAGAATAGACAATAGATAGATAGATTTGGATGGACAGACGGATTGATGGATGGATAGAAAGAAAATGGATTCAAATAATGGATGGATGAAAGGATAAACCGATCATCATTGGAGTATGGATGGATAGAATAATAGATGGACAGATGGGTGGAAAAATAGATGACAGATATGGAAGGATGGATAGATGAATGGATGGATCGATAGACAGATAACTGACTGGAATAATGGATAGATGGATGAATGAATGGATAAACCAATAGATTGTTTGGAAGATAGATAGATAGACAGACAGACAGACAGATGGATAAAGGGATAGATGGATGGGAAAAGACATGGAATGGAATAATGGATGGATGAATGGAGTGATAAATAGATAGGTGGATTGAAGTATGGATGGATGTGTAGAAGAATAGATGGACAGGTGAGTGGAAAAAAGCTTATTGATTGACACAGACAGACAGACAGACAGACAGACAGACAGACAGACAGACAGACAGACAGACAGACAGACAGACAGACAGACAGACAGACAGACAGACAGACAGACAGATAGATAGATAGATAGATAGATAGATAGATAGATAGATGGATAGATGGATAGATGGATAGATAGATGGATAGATAGATGCTTTGAAGTGTATGAACTTGTATGAATGGTGTGTCAGTCATTGCTCTGAACTCAAGCATATGCTTGTTCAGGTCAAACCATATAAATTGAGTATCATGACCGGGTCAATCAGAGATGAGTTTTGAGAGCTGAATTTGTTTAAATTCATCCCCCTGTTCTATCACCTCGCTGACCTATTGAGAGCTGGAATCTGACCGCTCTCGCGCAGGGAAAGCAGATCGTTAAGATCCCGCTAGTTAAATTTCACAGATTCGAATGCGAGCAAGAAGCGCCGGTGATGATGAGAGCATTCCATTCTTAAAGAGGGGGAGCCTTTTAATCTCAGCAGAACTAAACGAAGAGCAAAGCGCCTCTCTGTTTATACGCTTTCAAATTGGGGCTTTGAGGGAATCACAGAAAACAAAAAGAAAGAAAGAGAGAGAGAGAAAGAGGGAGAGTGTGTGTGAGAGAGAGAAAGGGTAGAAAAAATGACCTGCTGGCGTGTGAGTTTGTTGCTGGAAGGTAAGTCCTGCTTATATTGAAGCAAAGTTCTGAAAATAAGCAAAGAACAGATTTATTGATTTTTGGTAGAGTCTGGGTGTTGAAGAGGGAAAGAATAAAGAACTGCTCTTTGCCCGATATGTCCAAATGACGTCCCATGGGAGACGCTTAATGGTGGGGGAGGGGAGGGGGGGCAGGTGCCTTGCCTGTCTCTTGGATAGAACTGCCCTGAGGCTAGGGCTAATGGTATTGGCTGAGCCTGCTATAAGAAGCTCACTTCTAATGGCCAACTTTGTGTGTGCCAGAAGACAGACAGATATCGATTGGTCCAAATGCCCTTGAGTTGGCAACATCTAAAATGAAAATCCACCACGCAAGCAGAAAGTTTCTGCAAGTTATGTTTCAGGAATGCAATGTGAAAAGAGGGGTTTGTAGGAAGGGGTGCACGGGGTACAAAAAATATGATATAGCCCATATAATGCATGCCACAACCCTGCGTTTTCCTTCTGCCCCCTTTTTGTTAAATACCAGTCCTTTTTTTGTTTTGGGAAAAAGGGAACATTATCATGTGAGAGGAAGGGGGTTTTTCCATTTTAATCTGGGATGGATTTTTCTCTCTCATTTTTGTACTAATTAAATATGTTTTGCATGTTTAGATAAGGTTTGACATGAAAAATAATTTTACAAATGAAACCGTTATAATCAGAATGACTTGATAAAAGGCAAGGTCATGATGCTTACGTTAGTCTATTGTTCTGTGATTTTGTCTGTCATTACATCTGTTCTGTCTGTGGTTCTGTCTGTCTGTTTTATTGTTCTTTGTTATTTTATTTATCATTCTCTTTGTATTTTTTATCAATTGTACTGTCTGTTATATCATAATGTACGTTGTTCTATTGTACCGTCTGTTATACTGTCTGCCGTTCTGTCAGTTTTTCTTTGTTCTGTCTAGTATTCTATCTATAATTCTCTTTGTTATTCTATCATTCGGTTTATTCTATTGTTATCTGTCGGTTCTGTCTGTCTGTCATTCCATCTGTTCTGTCATAGCATCTGTTGTTCTGTCTGTGGTTCTGTCTGTCTGTCGTTCTTTTGATCTATCTGTTATTTTATCTATCGGTCTATTTGTTGTTTTATCAATTGTTCTGTCTGTCATATCATAATGTATGTCTTTCTGTCTGTTGTTCTATTGTACTGTCTGTTATTGTGTCTGTCGTTCTGTCAGTTGTTCTTTTATTCTGTCTGTTATTCTATTTGTCATTCTCTTTGTTGTTCTATATACTATTCTGTCTATTCTATTGTTGTCTGTCTGTCATCCCATCTGTTCCGTCTGTTGTTCTGTCATTACATCTATTGTTCTGTCTGTCTGTCATTCTATAGTTCTGTCTGTTATTTTATCTATCAATCTGTTTGTTGTTTTATTAGTTGTTCTGTCTGTTATATCATAATGTATGGTATTCTATCTGTTGTTCTATTGTACTGTCTGTTATACTGTCTGTCGTTCTGCCAGTTGTTCTATTCTTTTGTCTGTTACTCTATCTCTCTCTTTGTTGTTCTATATGTCATTCTTTCTACTCCATTGTTGTCTGTCTGTCATTCTGTCTGTGGTTCAGTCTGTCTGTCTTTACATCTGTTGTTCTGTCTTTCTGTCTGTCATTATATCTTTTGTTTTATCTGTGGTTCTGTCTGTCGTTCCATCTGTTTTGTCATTCTGACTGTCATTGCATCTGTTGTTCTGTCTGTGGTTATGTCTGTCTGTCGTTCTTTTGTTCTGTCTGTTATTTTATCTATCAGTCTGTTTGTCTGTCTGTTATATCATTCTTTCCATTATTATGTCTGTGGTTCTGTCCCTGTTATTCTATCTGTCATTATATTGTCTGTTCAATTTCTGTCTGTCTGCTGTTCTTTGTCATTCTGTCTGTTCATCTTTGTCTGTTATTCTATCTATCGTTCTCTGTCATTTTATCTATCATTCTGTCTGTTCCATTGTTGTATCCCTGTCATTCTGTCGGTTGGTTTGTCATTATATCTGTTGTTCTATCTGTTAGTCTGTCTGTGGTTTTGTCTGTTGTTCTATTGTTCTGTCTGTTATTTTATCTATCGTCCTCTATTGTTCTGTCTGTTGTTTTGTTGTGTCAGTCTTTCTGTCTGTTGTTCTATTGTTCCGTCTGTAATTCTATCTGTTGTACTGTCTGACCTATTGTCTGTCATTATGTCTGTTCTAACTGTCATTCTCTGGTTCTGTCTGTCTGCTATTCTGTCTGTTATATTGTTCTGTCAGTTATTCTATCATTCTCTGTCATTTTATCTGTCATTCTGTTTGTTATTTTGTCATTATATATGTTGTTCTATCTGTTAGTCTGTCTGTGGTTTTGTCTGTTGTTCTATTTTTCTGTCTGTTATTTTATCTATCGTCCTCTATTGTTCTGTCTGTTGTTTTGTAGTGTCTGTTTTTCTATTGTTCCGTCTGTAATTATATCTGTTGTACTGTCTGATCTATCGTCTGTCATTATGTCTGTTCTATCTGTCATTCTCTGGCTCTGTCTGTCCGCTATTCTGTCTGTCATTATATTGTTCTGTCAGTTATTCTATCATTCTCTGCCATTTTATCTCTCATTCTGTTTGTTATTTTGCCATTATATCTGTTGTTCTGTCTGTTATTCTGTCTGTTGTTTAATCTATAATTCTATCTAGCATTTTGTCTTTTCATTCTGTCTATTTCTCTCTTTATGTCTGTCATTCTGTTGTTCTGTCTGTCCTTTTTATTATTATGTCTGTTGTTATGTCTGTTGTATTTATTATGTCTGTGACTGTCTATTTTCCTGTCTTCTGTTTGTCAGTTGTTTTTGTCTGCCATTGTATTGATTGTCTGCTGTTTTGTTTTTATATCTATGTAGCATTTTGTCTGTCGTTCATTTAGTTATTCTGTTAGTGAGTCTTTCATTTTATCTCTTCTGTCGGGTATTCTATTGAGTGTTGACTGAGTGTTTAGTCTGTCTGTCTGTCGTTCCACAAATAATTGTTTGTTGCTTTGTCTGTTATTCTTTTGACCATTCAGTCTGTTGCTCTGTCAGCTGTTTTGTTTGTCATTTTTGTCTGCTTTTTTATCTATAATCCTGTCATTCATTAAATCAGTCTTTTTCGATCACACAATGCATTGTTTTACTTATTGTTCTATCTAAAGTTATGTCATTCAATCGATCAGTCTGTCTGTTTTTCTGTCTGTTGTTTTATTTATTGTTCTGTCTGTCTGACATTCAGTCCATCTAATGCTCTATGAGTCTGCCTGTCTGATTTTTTTTCTTCTGTGTGTGTCTAACAGTCTATAGGGAGAACGTAATGCTGGTCTCAGTTGAGTCCACATCAGCATATATTTATGTGCCTATGCGTGATGTGACGGTGCAATCTATCAGCGTTTGTGATCAAATTGCCGTGCAACTTATTGAAAATGACAGAAGCTTTTATTCAGTCCTACTCCATTATGTATAGGCAAGTATACTTAATATCTAAGCATTAAATCCACATCATTACGCTTTTAGGAGGAGGAAATATCACTCAGATTGATTATATTATCCAAAGTGACAAATGTGCATTTTACATTCTGGTCCCGGTCATCTCTCTCCCTCTCTCTCTCTCTCTCTCTCTCTCTCTCAAATGTATAAAGAGAGTGTGTGAATGTGTGAATGTATTCAAAGCCAAAGTATTCAATGAGCTTCTATTCATCTTTTTTTAGTCTTGAATTTTAAAGTCAATGTAAAGCAAAGAACCTCACTGAAAAATATCTGTCTACCCGTCATTTTATTGTTCTATCATTCTATCTGTCGTTCTATTCATATTTTTTACTATTTTTCAATATATAAAATAAACCATATATATGAAATATGTCTGTCTATAATTCTGTTTGTTTGTCTGTTCATCATTCTGTTTATCATTCTGTTTATCTGTCTGTTGTTCTGTTTGTTTATCTCACTCTCTCTCTCTGTCTATATTCAGTTTGTTTATCTTTCTGTCTATCATTCTGTTTATTGATATGTCTGTCCATCTGTTGTTTTGTTTGTTTATCTATCTGTCTGTCTATCATTCCGTTTGTTTATCTCTATCTGTCTATCGTTTTTTTTTTGTTATTTTGTTTGACTGTCTGTCTATCATTCTGTTTATTTATCTGTCTGTCTGTCTGTCATTCTATTTGTTTATCTCTCTGTCTGTCTATCATTCTGATTGTTTATCTGTCTGTCTATCTTTCTGTTTATTAATCTCTGTCTGTCTATCGTTCTGTTTGTTTATCTCTCTGTCTGTCTGTCGTTCTGTTTGTTTATCTGTCTGTCTATCATTCTGTTTGTCTGTCTGTCTATCATTCTGTTTGTTTATCTGTCCGTCTGTCTATTGTTCTGTTTGTTTATCTGTCTGTCTGTCTATTGTTCTGTTTGTTTATCTCTCTGTCTGCCTATTGTTCTGTTTATTTATCTGTCTGTCTATCGTTTTGTTTGTAAATTTGTCTGACTGTGTCTATCATTCTGTTTGTTTATCTGTCTGTCTGTTGATCTGTCTGTCATTCTGTTTTTCTGTCTATTGTTCTGTTTGTCTGTCTGTCTGTCTGTCTGTCTGTCTGTCTATCATTCTGTTTGTTTATCTCTCTTTAGATCCGTTTGTTTATCTTGCTGTTTATCGTTCTGTTTGTTTATCTGTCTATCATTCTGTTTTTATCTCTCTATAGATCTGTTTATTTATCTCTCCATATGTCTACCGTTCTGTTTGTTTCTCTCTCTATAGATCTGTTTGTTTATCTCTCTGTCTGTCTACCATTCTGTTTATCTCTCTTTAGATCCATTTGTTTATCTCGCTGTCTGTCTATCATTTTGTTTGTTTATCTGTCTATTGTTCTGTTTGTTTATCTGTATGTCTGTTTGTCTATCATTCCATTTGTTTATCTCTATCTGACTATCTTTTTTTTGTAAATTTGTGTGTCTGTCTGTCTGTCTGTCTATCATTCTGTTTATCTCTCTGTCTGTCTATCATTCTGTTTTTAACTCTCTATAGATTCGTTTGTTTATCTCTCTCTGTCTGTCTACCATTCTGTTTGTTTATCTCTCTATAGATCCGTTTGTTTATCTCTCTGTCTGTCTACCATTTTGTTTGTTTATCTGTCTATTGTTCTGTTTGTTTATCTGTATGTCTGTTTGTCTTCCATTTATTTATTTCTATCTGTCTATCGTTTTGTTTGTAAATGTGTCTGTCTGTCTTTACGTCTGTCTGTCTGTCTGTCTGTCTGTCTGTCTGTCTGTCTGTCTGTCTGTCTGTCTGTCTATCGTTCTGTTTGTTTATCTGTCTATCATTCTGTTTTTAACTCACTATAGATCTGTTTGTTTATCTCTCCATCTGTCTACCATTCTGTTTGTTTATCTCTCTATAGATCTGTTTGTTTATCTCTCTGTCTGTCTATCATTCTTGTTTTCTCTCTATAGATCTGTTTGTTTATCTCTCTGTCTGTCTATCGTTCTGTTTGTTTATCTCTCTATAGATCTGTTTGTTTATCTCTCTGTCTGTCTATCATTCTGTTTTTCTCTCTATAGATCTGTTTGTTTATCTCTCTGTCTGTCTATCGTTCTGTTTGTTTACCTGTCTGCCTGCCTCTCATTTTGTATATCGTCTGTCCATCTGGCAGAAAAAGAACTGAAATAACAGCAAGAGAAAAAAAACAGGATTGTTTTTTTAGAATCAGGTTAGGAACTCCAGGTGAACACTACCGACAGCGTGAGCCGGCAAAGACAAATAAAGACGGATAGTGGAAGTGCCATGTTTTGGACCAGTGCAGGGGAAGAAAGAGAGAATTTGTGCTGGCTGGAGGACGGGCAGGAGGCAGAGCCCGAGCGCAGTGGCCTGTATTGATCAGCTGTAATGAGCTCCAGAGGAGGAGAGGCTAATGGTGCGGCAGCTGTTGTGGACAGTGCAGGAGGGAGATCCCAGATCAGCCTCTGGGGTTCAGCTCCACTCGCCCTGGTCCCAGCCCTAAGGGCACACATGCACTTGAGACTGCATCACTGCATCAAATGAACTAGACTGACGCTTCCCTCTTTCTCTCTCTCTTTCTCCCCCTATCTTTTTTTCCTCTTTTGTTCTGTTTTTTATTCTTGAAGATGGAGCAAAAGGCTTTTTCATGTTGCTGTTCAGGCTGTGAGCTGCCGTGCACCATAATTGCATTTCTTTTTTCTTTACCTTGGAACAAAGGACCAAAAAATAATAATTCAGATTAAGTTCTGAAGTGTTGGGTTTATAAAAGCATTGCTATAACTGTAAACACAATATATGATGTACTCTTGATTTGTAATGGTATTCCAGATGGGATATAGTAAGGCAGGACTTGATTTTACCCATCAGGATTATTTGGATTTTGCTGATTTTTTTACAGTACAAGGATAGAGATGTCGAGAGTGTTTAATTTGCCTATTAGGTCACCTTACTCAGTAACCCACGCTGCCTGTGGAAAAAAACAAATGTGTAATCAGTTTGAGTATTACTTCATCATATTATCATTTTATAATCATTATATTTAGTTCATAATAAAATGGAACACTTCTTGACCATGACATCATAATTAAGACTTGCTTCATTATTGCCTGACAGTGATGATATGATTGATGCTCCACCCCCTGATTGCCTTAGTGATATTATAGATGCTCCACCCCTCATTCCCCTATGGTGATATCATGTTTCAGACTCCTCCCCCTCATTGCTACAGTGATATCATGCTTGAGGCTCCACCCCCTCGTTGCCCTAATAATATCATGTTTGAGGCTCTACCCTCATATTCCCGTACAGTTATATCATGATTCAGACTCTGTCCCTCATTGCCTTATGACAATGGCTGTTTCTCGTGTAACATCATTGTCAACTGCCAAAGTTCAGTTCCATAACTCAAGAACTGAGGGCGCGTGAAAGTTCCCGGATGTGTTCTTGATATTGAGGATGCATGGATGCAGACTTGAGCAGCAAGTGCGCGAAAAGTGATGTAAAATTTGAATTTTTCGTAATTTAAAAAAAAAATTTGCATACTGACCACTGGGAAAACTCATGATCATAGATATATGTGTATATGTGTATATCTCTGGGTCTGGATGGCCAGTCCTCCACTGCACCTTGGTCACACATTCATTTCAAAGGAGCGCTACCCTGTACTAAAATGGCGGCTCTATTGACGCATTCCTTTCAATAGACAACAACAGGGTAGGCGACATCTAATGTAAATATCTATGGTGCCAGACGATGCACGTGCTTTAGATGCAGAAGTATAAATCAGCCTTTACAGTGATATCATGCATTGTAAAAACAATACAATCTTGCTGACCTTTTTAGTACATTTACATTTAGTCATTTAGCAGACGCTTTTATCCAAAGCTACTTACAAATGAGGACAAGGAAGCAATTTACACAACTATAAGAGCAGCCAGCCTGATCTCATGAGAAAACGTAAATATTTTTCGTTTTGACAGTTTAGTGGCGAATTCGTACGAGTTCAGTCGTACGAAATGGTATGATTTTAAAAAGGAGGCGTGGCACCTAACCCCGCCCCTAAACCCAACCGTCATTGGAGGATGAGCAAATCGTACTAAATTGTACGAATTAGATCGTACGAATTAGCCACTAAAAAAAAAGTTACGAATTGCCGTGAGATTGTGTTGGAGCAGCAGTGAACAAGTGCTATAGACAAGTTTCAGGTGTGTAGTAGAATCAAATGAACTTTTTAGTCATCTCAGCTCACATCAATCAAACAGACAAACATATTAAGTTAAACTTTGCATATTTGTATTTTAATTTCCGATTACAACAGCAAACAATTGTTTTTTCCTAATGAAAAGACCACAGCACTAGCAATGTGAGCTAACGAAATCAATATGGTTAGTTTTGATGTAATTTGCACTTTAACAGCAGAATGCCTACAGTATGTTTGTCCTTGTGTTTTTTTTTTTTGTTGTTTTTTTTTTGCTGTGCTTCTGGACGCCTGTATGATGATCTCTGTGTCCTCCAGCCGCTGTGAAGGCGATGTGTCCGACGGGACGCTGGTTCAGGACCTCTGCTCCTCCTCAACAAGTGTCTGGGGAGCCATCAGAGCCTGTGAGAGCCGACCCGCAGTTCACCATAATTAATACACAATTATGCACTACACACGTGTGAGGGAGGCGGCGACCCGTGTCCAACAACACGGATTACTTTGGGAACTGGAGACAGATGCGCTCTATGTCCCGCGGTTATATCTACTGCACTGTACTCTGCAGTGTCCTGTGGAAGGACATTATTGTCCAAATTCTCTAAATGATTCTGCCCTCCGACTTATTTTTGGTTTTGTCATCATCTTTACTTCTAGTATGTGCAGTAGGGTACAACAGGCCTGTTTAATTAGCTTATATATATTTACAGAAGACAGCAGCTTAAATGTCTTTGAGAATAACAGTCATTTTTAAAGCAAAAACTCCTACCAGATGTAGTAACAAAAACATACAAACAAAGCAAACTCAAAGAAAACTAAATAAAAAAAATGAACATTTAGAATTTTGAAATTGATTTTTGGTTCCACTTTATTTTAAGTGGCTTAACTAATAATGTACTTAAACCAAAATTAATAATTCATTACAATGTACTTATTGTGTAAATGCATGTATTTACATTGTACTTATGCTTAATTAAATACCTCTATGTAATTACCTCTGTTCTTAATTTCTGTAATTAAATTTGAAAATACACTGTTGACCATCCCTTACACCTTAACCCACCCTTAAACCTACCCACACCACCAAACCTGCCAGCCTGGTGTCACGAGAAAACGTTTTGTCAGTTAAGTGGCCTAATTCGAGTTCAGTCGTACGAAATTGTACGATTTTAAAAAGGAGGCGTGGCACCTAACCCCACCCCTAAACCCAACCGTCATTGGGGGATGAGCAAATCGTACGAAAATGTACGAATTAGATCAGACGAATTCATACGAATTAGCCACTAAATCAAAAAGTTACGAATTGCCGTGAGATTGTGTTGAACCTGCCCATAACACCATCCCATCTCAAGAGCATCACAACTGTTTTCAAACGCAATATAAACACAGTAAGTAGATTGTATTTATTTTTTGATGCAAGTACATAGTAGTTCAGGACACTTATTATGAAGTGGGACCTGATTTTTTTTTTTTAAATTGTAGGTAATTGTAAAACTACTGATCAAAAGTAAAAAAAATAAATAAATTATATATAAATAAATATGTAATATATATAAATAAAGACATATAATAAATTATATATTTATCGTTTAAATAAAAACAATTGTCACAAGAAACAGTAAAAACATTTATAATGTTACAATTTTTTTCAGATAAATTCATTTTCTTTTCAGCTTAGTCCCTTTATTAACCTGGGGTCGCCACAGCGACCTTCTTGCTGTGAGGCGACAGCACTACCTATTGCGCCACTGCGTCGCCTTTTTCAGTAAAATCAGCAAACAACTTATTGACTTCTGAAGGATGACATTGAAAATGATACTGAAAAATCAGCATTGCAACACAAGTATAGTTATTATAATATACAAATAGTTATTATAATTATTATAAATCTAAAGTGAAACCAGTGAAAAATATTTTACATGGGCGACACAGTGGCTTAGTGGTTAGCACTGTCGCCTCACAGCGAGAAGGTCGCTGGTTTGAGTACTGGCTGGGTCAGTTGACATTTTTGTGTGGAGTTCTTGCCGTGTTGGTGTGAGTTTCCTCCGGGTGCTCCGGTTTCCCCCACCGGCCAAACACATGCATTATAGGTGAATATATGTATATACAATTAAGAAAGAGATTTAGTCTTTAGAATGCAAACAGTCAAATAACACAGAAGTACTGAGATAACACTTTATAGTTTAGATATAAGCACTGATGTTTATGGTAACGATTAAAATCCCCATCATATGCATTTAACTTGACGCTCAAAAATGTAAGTTGTAGGCAGCAATTACATTATTTAACCAGTAGGTGGCTACAACCAGCGATTAAAAATATGGCACTGAATAATTATTCAAGAATGATCATCTAGCAATGAAACATGATGTTTTATGAGTGAATCATTTATTGAAAATGAGACTAAAAATCAATACGGGTTGTATAAATTATAATGTTGGATTTCTACATTTAGCGTTATCAGCAACAGTAGGAGTAACAGTGAATTTTTCACTGGACTGAATATTTTACAATTTATTTTTATTCCACTGATTATTTCTTTATTTTATTTTTAATAAAGTTACAGGTTAAAGGTTATGTTTGTTAAAACCAAAAGGGTCTTCCAGTACTGTTTTGGTAATAAAATGGAAAGCAAATTACATTTGTCTCCTCCCCTTTTTGGCTTATATCGAAAAATGGTCTGGGGTGCATTTCCCAAACAACGACGTAACTCGTGGCTGAACTATCACAGTACGATGCATTGTTTGGGAAAAGAACGATGTAGTGACGAGTGTTTCCCAAAACCCTTAGTTTCTCTGTCGCAGATCTATCATTTGAACCACGTTAGTTATAACGTAAAACGCCCATAATGATGTTTTAAATGGGGTGGAGTAACCACTTCTTTGTAGAAGCCCAAAACTTCTTTGTGCAAATTATATTGTTTTACACACACACACATTAAAAAAAATCCAGTATTAGTTTTGGTAAAAACATGCACTCGCTTTCCATATTAACTGAAATATATGTAAATGGCACATATAGGGCCTGTGTTTCTTTTATTAATATTATTGAGAATAGTATAGTCTATTCTAAAACATGAAATCACTTACAAAAGCTAACACTATTCTAATATCATATATAAATCATATAAATAAATGAGGCGATTTATTAGTAAATGAAATTTAATATTTATTATTTATTAGGAAATAAAAAACCCTACTTTAATAATAATAATAGTAATAATAATGATGATGATGATGATGATGATGATGATGATGATGATGATTATTATTATTATTATTAAGTAAAATGTTTTTAAGTCTACTTTTACAATTTGACATATGCAAGTCACTGCAGAAATGTTGTAACCAACATGCTCATGTCATATAGGCTACATTTCTTAATAAATAACCTATAAAAAAAGCATTAACGTGTGCTTAAGCTTTGTTTTCACAAGCTTTAGAGCAATGACTGTAAATAATATACTAGCTTTGGAGACTTAACATAAAATCCGCTCGGCTGTGTTCAAAATGACATCAGTGTTTTGAAAGTGCACTGCGAAGGGAGCGCAATTGTAAACATGAAGATCGCTAAAACTGAACTGCAAAAATACTTTGAAAGCAAATGACGCCTAAGAGTGATGACCTTAATGCTTTGTTTAAAAAATCATTCCAAGTTTAAATATTAGAATGTTCTAAATTAATAGGGCATAGGGGGGATAACTGGCAATAGAACTATGTTTCTAACTACAGCTCCAGAGGTGTAGCTGCAAGTGCACAAGTTTGCGACGCAGTTTACGAATGTTAGTTGGAACGATTGATTTGGGAAACGTCAAATCAATTAATTATGTTTGTAACGACGGAACTTGCGATCTTAGTTGGCTAATGAGGGTTTTCAGAAACCCACCCCTGCTCTGTGACTAAAAAATCATAATGTGATCTGTGAGATTTGTGATCTGTTACACCACTATTTTGACTTCATTTGTACTTTAATGTTGTCCCAATACAAATCGATATGTGGAACCAAGCATTTTTTACAGTGTAGCACAATGTAAAAAAAAAAATAAGAAGAAGCTACAAATAGGTGGTGTGTGCAGTGGAGAGAAGCTGAGCGTAAAGCCACACGAGCGCTTTTTTTGTTTTCCGTCCGTTCGCTCTGCTTTTCCTCTTCACTGGCCTGTGCAGACGACTCCATGTTTAAGGCCTTGCTTGTTACTTCTAATTGATTTCTTTTCATGTGCTTGTCTCTCTCAGCAGGGCAGTGGAGTGTTAAACGGACCCGGCCGCTTTCTGCCAAGCCAAACCAAATTGTACTTTAACTCTGGGAAAGATGAAATGCTGCCTCTCATGAGGGTTGCTGTCTATCCGGCATTTGTGAAAGGAGAAGTCGACTTGCGCGCCGCTGACAAGCTCGGAAAAACGCAACGGTGAGTCTGTGTTTGGTTAACCTCGTGAAATGTGAAAGAGAGATATCGAGGAGCCGCTGCTGACGGGACCAGAGTCTCGGGTTGCGTCTCTACGTTTTAAATTCGATTCTTAAGGTCACATTCTCACATTTTTTGACCTCTTTTGGGGTCACCAGGTCCCTCTGGAGTCACTTAGGTCAACACATTTTCTTCTTATTAAAGGAATAGTTCAGTCACGCTGCAAAACATGCTTTTCTTGCTGATTTTTAGTCCTAATATCTAATAATTCTTAAATCCAGATGCATTCTAGACAAGCGAAACATATTGTGTTGTTTTAAGAAATAATATGCCACTTTTTATGGAGAGTCTAGATCAGGGGTATTGCCCACCACTGATCTAGACACTCCATAAAAAGTCACTTATTATTAAATTTATTTAATTTTTCCAAGGGGCCACATTAGACTCTGGGGCTGGTTTAGAGGGCCAGAATAATACAATTAATTTGTTTTCAAAAAGAAACAAAATGAAACTATTCAATAAACAATCACAAAAAAACTCTAAAGTTTAAAAAAGGATCAATTTTACACAAAAAGTTTTTTATTGACCACATCACAATAGCAACTTCATATAAATGCCAAGGGGTTGTTTGTTTGATTGCTTCACCTTAGTTCATTTTGTTTGTTTATTCGTTCCTTCGTTCAGTTATTTATTTATTTATTTATTCATTCATTCATTCATTCATTTTCTTTTCGGCTTAGTCCCTTTATTAATCTGGGGTCGCCACAGTGGAATGAACCGCCAACTTATCCAGCATATGTTTTACGCAGCGGATGCCCTTCCAGCTGCAACCCATCTCTGGGAAACATCCATACACACTCATACACTACAGACAATTTAGCCTTCCCAATTCACCTGTACCGCATGTCTTTGGACTGTGGGGGAAAGCACCCGGAGGAAACCCACGCGAACGCAGGGAGAACAGGTAAATTCCACACAGAAACGGCAACTGACCCAGCCGAGGCTCGAACCAGTGACCTTCTTGATGTGAGGCGACAGCATTACCTACTGCACCACTGCGTCACCCTTTATTAATTTATTTATAATGTTTTTATATGTTCAGTTAGAGAATTCTAGCCTGTGTTAGGCTAAACAAGTGCACTGACGTTCGGTCAATGCGTGGTGGATATGTGATGTAATGATCATCACTGAGAGATCTCTGGAATTGTTTAAGCGTTAACCTGAGGTAATTAGTCTACCTTTATTACTGTGCAATTCCATACAAAGTGTGAAGCTACCTGGTTGGTTCCTGTTACATGACTTGTGGTTCGCTCACGTCATTCTGAAATATTTCTTTTTTTTTTTTTTCAACTCGCGGTGCTTGGAAACGTGAGCGTGACATACCGCATGTACATTCCTTTCTATTTGCGCGCTGAACAGGCACATCTCCATATGAAATAACGAAACTGAGCACGCTATGGGCTCTATTTTAATGATCTAGGCGCAAAGTCTAAATCGCATGACCAAAAGAATTAAGGTCTACTTTTGTTATTTTAAGGACGCATAAATACACTCTGCGCCACGGCGCATGGTCTAACAGGGTTGTGCTTATTCTCTTAATCTTAATTCTCTTGTGGCTGTGTGGGTGTGTTTTGTGAATAAACCAATCAGAATGCCATTTCCCATTCCCTATTGAGTCAGTTGCATCGTGGCATGGCACATTTGCTATTTACATGGCTGACTTTGGAAGTGGAAAAACTGAACGCTTCACTAGCGAGAAAACAGTAAACAGAGCATCTACAGCGAGAAGATAAAGAATGAGCCTCCTCCAATCAGCCTTTACTTTCACTTTCTCTTTTGTGGATAAGGAAACGGTGTTGTACGCTCTCCACTGAAGACATCCATTAGCCTACATAATTATTTTTCTTTGTTAAGGTCAAAGATTTGTTTCAAAACTTTTTCTAAATTCAGTTCTAATTTCCAGCAAACAAATAAATGAACAATAATAATGAAGTGTTGTCAAAAAACTGAGTTATATGTAAATACACATGCTATGCCCCATATGGTCCAAAATCTGACAGGTGGACAAATCTAAACTTGTTTTTATTAAAACAAATATAAATATGCACATAATAAATAATACAGCTAATAATAACATTATACAAAAGCTAGTTGTTGTGAATAAATAAAAAAATCCCCCTGAGATGAAGAAAGCATGGAGGCAGTGGTTTTTATATTTATGTAGAAAATTATCATTTTTGTAAAATGCTATTCCTTAAATTCTTTTTCATTTGCAAAGATATTTGTGTATTGCTCTACATCCTGTGTGTTTTAAACAATGTGTAAGCGAGGTGCACAACTGACGCTCTCTGTGCTGGACTTTACACCTCCTTTCAGCTGGTCTATTGCACAGTCTGTTTTAGTTCCTCAAAATAGCAATGCGCCTTAACACACCTCTTTTCTAGACCGGAACACCCATGAGTCCACAAAGTGGTGCAAATGGATTTGCTATTTAAACAACGTGGCGGAAAATGGGAAAATTAAGCTTGCGCTGGTCTGAAAAAAAATAGCAACACATCGGGACAAACGCATCCTTCGCCTTACTGCGCCGGGTGTACGATAGGGCCCTATATGTTAAAGTCCCCTTTTGTTGACTCACAATATCAGATCTGCACATTGCAAGGCCCTGTTTGCAGTTGAATTTAAATTAAATAAATACTTCACTCTGGCCTATCAAAAGGTCCAGCGGGCCACAAAATGCCTAGGTCTGGTCTAGATATACAAAAACAATATGTTATTGCTGTATTATTTTTATTATTATTTGTTTTAATTTTAATTAATTTATTTTTTGTATTTTTTTTTTTAGTTATTTTGAGTTTATTTATTATTCTTGAGGTTTTTTTGCTAAACTGAAAATGTAAACCTTGGTGAATTTGTATGACAATATTTAAAATAAAATTGTTGTTAAAAAATAAATAATATGGCAAAATTAAGTGAGTTTTTCCTTAAAAGGATCTAAATATTCTGCCAATGGGGTAAGCAAAATAATCTTACATCAAAAGGAAAAACAAGATAATTTTGCTGACACCATTGGCAGATTATTTTGGTTGTTTTAAGGAAAAACTCATGTAAAGGATGAGTTAATGATGACAGAATTTTCATTACATTTTATTTCCTAAACACACAAAACAAGCATTTATACTAGGCCTGCATAATATACCGTTACAGCATTGATATTGCAATGTGATCATTCACAATAATCACAGGATTAGCCATGTTAAATCTGAATTATACTTGATCATTTGCATGTGTTTCCGAGGCCTGTGACTGTATAAGGATTTTAAAAGCATTCAGGCATAATAAATTGTACTGTTGGAAATTTTAATAATTATAAATTTTATTAAATTATTTTTATTTTCACAATTCAATTGCTGTACCTGAATACTATTAGACTATTAGAAAATGATAAAACGCTCTTTATTTCAATTTTAACTTTTTTTATTGTATTTATCTATGCTTTTATTTGTTAATTATATTTTATGCATTATTCACTTGCCTACAGAATCATCCCATTCAATCTAAAATGAACAATTATTTCCAAATGGAGATATTCAAGTCACCTGGTGAAATTCTATTCCTATCGCAATATAAATCAGTAGCAGGGAACCTATAGTAGTAGGGAACCAATAAAAGGACCTTTCAACCAATGCACATGTGTGGTGCTGTGGATAAAATTGATCCGCGACACCAATAAAGTGCAAGCGTGTTCGCGTGATTACCACAGAAATAGTCATTTGCCCTTTATTTTCTCAATAATAGTAAAATATAATGTTTTTTTTCATCGAAACTAGCCAAAAGTAGTATAATAACAACAATATATGTTCTTTAAAACTAGCCAAAATTATTGCTGCATACCTTATTTTGTATTATATGAGTAGCGAGTAATTTTTTATAATAGTAAAATGTTTGTTTATTTTAAATGATGTTGCTTTTCAGAAAAAAGAAAGAGTTTATTTACCAGAATTTAAATAAATTGTCCTTCATTCATGGACTTGCTCAACATGTGATGCTTCATATTTGTTTATTTTGGAGTTGTGCATGAACATATATAAAGGTTTTATTTATACCTGTATTATTTATAGTAGTAGAATACATAGGGGTGTATACAGTATATACCCCAGAGGCCCTCCAAAAAATGTATTTGCCAAAAATATCAGAAATGGCTCTTTGCTGAAATTTTCTGAAAAAAGGTTCCCTACCCCTATCTTAGAATAACAAAAAATATGGCAATGTTAGATTTTTTTCAATACCGTGCAGCCCTAATTTCTACTAATTTATATTGGCTCTCTACACAAGACGAATGATTTAATTGGTGATTATCATTAATTTTCAGTTCACAATAAGCAGAAAATATGCTTCATTTATACATGTTTTATTTGTCTGTTTAATGGGCAGATAACACTGAAACAAAACATGTTAAAAATTAATTGATGTCAATAATTTAAGAAAACCACTCAGCTCATGTAAACCTTTGCTTGTTTTGTACCTGGAAAAAAAAAGAGTGGCCTGACATCAGAAATGTGTCAACATCCAGGACACGTCACTCAGAAAGAGGGTCTCCACTGGGCTTTGGGCTTTCAGAGGTGAATTCAGATTGACGCTGACAGTTTTCAACACCGCATACGTTCCCACGGCCCGATCACAGAGAACGGACACTTTCTGCCACAGATCGGGTGGCACACGCCGTCTAGAGACTGATGGAGAGATAGACAGAGAAAAAGATAACACTGGGCTGTATTTAAAGGCATAGTTTCGCCAAAAATGACAACTCAAACTGTTCATTTACTCACTCAAGACACAAAAGAAGAGATTTTTAAGATATTTCTGACTTCTATAGAATGAAAAACAAATACTGTAAGTCAATGGTTGCAGATTTCCAGCATTCTTCAAAATATCTTTTTTATGCGTTTGTGTTCAACAGAAGAAAGAAATTCATAAGGGGTTGAAACAAGTCAAGGGTGAGCTAATGATGACGATACACATACAAACATGATAGATGGACGGACGGACGGATGGATGAATAGATAGACAGATAGACAGATTGATGCTCTGATGACCATGTTATTTTATATTTGATTGTTAAATTTCTGTACCTGAGTACCGAGGCTCTTCAGAAATCTTTTATCTTAGCTCTGTTGTATTTATATATGCTTGTAATTTATTAAATTTATGCAAATGCACTGCATAGAAAAAGACTTGATCATCCTTATCTATCTAAATGAATTAAATCTTTCCAAATAGAGCTCTTCAATTTATCTTGTGCAATTATATTAATATCGCAATATATTTTGCTTAGAAAATAATACTGCAATGTCAGATTTTTCCAATATCAATAGCCCTAGAATTGTGATATTTTCTTCAGAGTCAAACTAAATAAATGATAAAAAGTCATATTGATACTTAGTTTACTTATATCTTTTATTTATTTATGAATATATATATATATATATATATATATATATATATATATATATATATATATATATATATATATATATATATATATATATATATGTATATGTGTGTGTGTGTGTGTATATATATATATATTGGTAAAACAATATTTTATTTTATTATTTTTTTGATTATTTGATATTGGTAAAAGGACACAGTGTCTATCTAGTTTGTTGGAGTAATGCTTACCAGATCAACAGATACAGTGCTCAGCATATATGAGAACACCCCATTTTGAAAATGAATATTTGTATCCATTTCTCATTGAAGATGTGTAAAATATATTTAGTGCATTTGAACAAAAACAGATTTATTAAACCGATATACAGTTGAAGTCAAATATTTCTCAAATGATGTTTAACAGAGCAAGGAAATTTTCACAGTATGTCTGATAATATGTTTTCTTCAGGAGAAAGTCTTATTTGTTTTATTTCAGCTAGAAGAGAAGCAGTTTTAAATTTTTTAAAAACCATTTCAGGGACAAAATTATTAGCCCCTTTAAGCTATTTTTTTTTTGTGAGAGTCTACAGAACAAATCATCGCTATACAATAACCTGCCTAGTTCATCTAATTAACCTAGTTAAGCCTTTAAATGTCACTTTAAGCTGTATAGAAGTGTCATTCCTGGTTAAATAAATAAGTTTAAAATATTAGTCAATGTTAAGTTTAGTGATTTTTTTTTTTTTTTTCATTGAGCAGAAGGGAAAGGTATAAAACTGTATTAAAATATTGTAGATTATCAATGTAATTTTTGGAAATTTGATCTTTGCAACATTTTACAATCTCTTCCAATAAAAATTAAAACAAAATAAAACAAAACGCACTGTAAAAAATTCTGCGTTCCACACAAATGGATTAAGTTAACTGAATCTTTTTGACAAATCTAAAGGTGTTGTATGTAAGTTTTTGACTCTTCTAAAGCCTAGAAAACCATAATATATTTGTAGATATTTAAGAAACTCTTGCTAACATTGCTGTTTATCTGAAAAACAATGCTGAAATCAGATATTCTGATTTGAAAATGTGCGTTAAGTGCCAGAACGGCTATCTTTGTTTTGGTCATTTAACCCGCCCAATATCAGTTTAGCCAATTATATTTCAGCATCCCGGGTTGCCTTTGTGGAAAACCGCTTATTTTATTCATTCATCCATCCATTCATTCATTCAATCATTCATTCATAAAGACTGTGAAAGCATATGCCCGTGACCAAAATGTGACGGTGGATAGTAGCAGAATCCAAAATGAGTTCCACATGAGGTTATTAATTAGCCAATAATATAAATATTACGAATGTAAAGATTAGGTGAGCAGAATACATTGTCCTAACAACACGCTACATGAGGGGATTTGCAGTGATGAGGAATTTGGCTGTTTGCACCAGACGAAACACGACAGAAAATTAAATACAGCCATTCAGAAGCACCGAATATGTACTTACTCATGAAATGGTAAGGTTTATTATCTAATTAATACATATTAACCCTCTTTAACATTATTAAATGTACATGTTGCTTTCAGTAGTATGGCAATACATGTAATTTAAAATAACATTCAAACTCACATTGTTAGCATTTACCACTGAATGAAGCACATGAGGTTTACCTGAGGTGATCATTGTCAGTTTTCTGTTGTTCAGCTGCAAGTAAGCCTTTTCTAATATATCAATTCAAGAAGTTGGTTAGGACTAACTCCTTTTAATATGGAAAATATTCCTTCTATTGCGTGCCTTTGCTTTTATTTGGAACACGATTTAAATCAGCCTTTAGCCTCGATCGTCAGACTCGCTTTTGTTGGTGCTTAATCTGGCAACCTGCACTTGCGTGTGTTTTGATCCAGGAATGCAATACCTAGTTCAACCACTGGGTGTCAAACTTAAATACTGCACCTTTAAATAGATTAAACATTGAACATAAAACAATTAAGCTGTCCCAAAAAACTTAAGAGTTGTGTTTTTTCAACTCATTTTAAATAAGTAGTTTGAACAAGCAGCAAAAGTAATTTTTTGAGTGCAAGCAAAAACACATGTGCTCCCTAAATTTCCACACTGTCACGTCTTTCCAGCCATATCCCTGCGGACGTTTCGCACAAACAACACGATTCCTCTTATTCCATCGTTTGTGTTGTTTGTTGGTAACAGTCTATTTCAGGAGCCGGCGGTTGTCGATCAGTGCATGCATTGAGCAGCTGGAGTTGATAGTGATTCCCAGTGCAGATTGTGGACTGAGAGCAGCACCTCAGAGCGAGACCCAGATTAACTTATCACCCAGCTAAATAGGCTGTCAGGGGGAGATGGCAGGGCTTGGCAGCGCAAATTCAAATGCATGTAAATTTCCCTGGTGGCTCCACGCAGACTATGGCGGCGCTGTCAGCGGGTGACAAGCCAAAAATGCATTAACGCAGTTAAAAATATATCAGGACAGAGAATCTCATGTTTTAATAACATTTGAAAGGACAAACGATACAAGTGGATTCAACAAATGTGGCCTTATTATGGAGTTATTGCCGGCCACTTTATTAGGTACAGTCTTGTCATACCATATTGGACCTGCTTTTGATTTCTGAAGTGATTTAATTCCTGGATTCTGGACAATTCCTTAGAGATTTTGCTCTATGTTGACATTACAGCATCATGTAGTGTTTCGGATTTGTCGGCTGCTCATTAATGAATTGCCTTTTCAAAATACATCCCAAGGGCCAGCATGGTGGCTCAGTGGTTAGCACTGTCACCTCACAGCAAGAAGGCTGCTGCTTCGAGCCTCGGCTGGGTCAATTGGCATTTCTGTGTGGATTTTGCATGTTTTCCCTGTGTTGGCATGGGTTTCCTCAGGGTGCTCCGGTTTCCCCTATAGTTCATAGACATGCAGTATAGGTGAATTGGATGAACTAAATTAACTGTAGTGTATGAGTGTGTGTCTGAATGCGAGAGTGTATGGGTGTTTCCCAGTACTAGGTTGCGGCTGGAAGTGCATCCTCTTCGTAAAAAAACATGCTGGAATAGTTGGCCTTTGCTTAGGTGGTCAATGCCTTTACTTAGGTGGCCAAAATGTCTGTTTTGCTTGGCTAGAAAAAATTAAATAAAGGGACCATTGACAACTACCAGCATCCTGAACTATTGAAATAAAACAAATGTATCCATATTATGCAGAATTTAAACATAATATTGCACAGAAATCGAGACCCATCAGACCAGGCAACCTTCATCCAATCCCCTATTGTGCAATATTTTATATAAATGCACATTACATTACATTATATCTGACATGAATATGCTTTTCTTCTGCTGCTGTAGCTCATCTGCTTCAAGGTTTAGGCTTCAAGGTTTTCTTCTGCAGGTCTCAGTTGTTTGTAGTTAGTGTTATCTTATCTTTGGCATCAACTAGACCTTTTCACCCACATTCACTTGATATTTTCTCTTTCTTTCTGGACCATTTTCTGTTAACACTGTAGAGATGTTTGTGCACGAACATCTCAGAAGATCATCAGTTTCTGAAATACTCAAACCAGCCCTTCTGAATGCTCAGTTTCAAACTTCAGAAGATCATTTTGTCCTCATACACATGAATGGAGTTGCTATACTGTGTGACTGACTGATTAGATATTTGTATTGACCTTTGTGTGCTGTTGAGGATGTTTTCATCCACTCTCTGGTGATTTTGCAGCTTAATTTGGCCACAACTTTCTCTGTGTTTCAGTAAATGGAATAAATGTTGGTGACAAATCTTATTTTGATACATATTTTGGGAAAATGCTTTGAAATTTGTCACTCACTATACACTCTGGGCAAATGTACTACTCCATTATGTTGGTGGCTGTTTTTGCCCCATTGACGTCCATCATTTGATTACAAAGCAATGACACACCATATAATCATGCATTCTTTATTTTTGGTGGTTTAGAAAGAGGTCAAATTTGTCATTTGTAAAATTTGATGCCAATTGTACCTCTTTTCCATAGGGAAAACCACCAACATTTCAGAGTGCACGATTATATGGGGTCATGACTTTGCACTTTGCAAAAAAATATTATTATAATGGAAGTCAATGGGGCAAAAACAGCCATGAACATAATGAAAGAGTAGTACATTTGAACAGTTCACAAGGATTAATAGCTGTTTCCATCCACATATATTTTTATATGCAATTTGGTTTATTGATTTTCGATGAAGATGCCAAGATGTGCATACATTTTGAAAATGTGCATAAAAATGTGTGTGCACAGAGTAGGAATGGGTACTGAAGCTTAGTACTTTATCAGTACAGGAGCTAAATTATAAAAGGCAATAAGCTCTGATTCTGTTAATTTTTTTCAGCAACGCTATAAAAAGTACCGATAAGAGTCCCGTTAAAGTACAGAAACAATAAGTGGTATCGATAAAAGTAGTAATACCTTTAAAATCTTAACTAAACCCATCGATACAACTGAGTAGGATACATTTTTTATTAGATAAGAAAGATGTGCATAAACTACATTGGAAACACATTTACTGAATACATTTCAATATGCACATCAAAAAAGTCATGTGATTTTTGTTTTAACAAATCATGTGATAACAAAAATGGGCACGATGAAATGCTATTATTGTTCAAAATAGCATTTTGAACACATTATAATACATCTGAAATGTTGTTTTGCTCATTCTAAAATCCCTCAGTCAAAGTCTGTCATCACAGTGGTTCAGTATTATTATTATTATTATTATTATTATTATTATTATTATTATTATTATTATTATTATTATTATTATTATTATTATTATTATTATATAACTACCTCCAGAACAGTGGCTTCTCCTACTGCAGCAAATTCTATTTTTGTGTTTACTATTTGGCGCCATTTTATCAGCAGGTGATGATTTAGTTTTCTGTGAATCATTAAATGTAAACACTGCTTTATTTGCAAATATTTTATGCGATATTTCAGTTTTGCACATAAATCTAATTCACATCTTTAAATAGGAAACATTGCTAATGAGTAGCTGGACCTAATAAAGTGGCCTGTGACTGTATGCAAGCAATAAGATTGGGCGTCAGAAGGGTCGCATGCGGAGCCAATATTGTGCCAGGTTGTGCCTCGAACAATTAGCAATTATCTGTCAGTGCCACGGCGAGGTCCCGCGGGG
This sequence comes from Danio aesculapii, assembly GCF_903798145.1. Classification (NCBI taxonomy): domain Eukaryota; kingdom Metazoa; phylum Chordata; class Actinopteri; order Cypriniformes; family Danionidae; genus Danio; species Danio aesculapii. The sequence continues at coordinate 44,659,475 of NC_079446.1, read as the reverse complement.
CCCGACAGCCTAACTGCAACTTAGAGAGGCAATGTTCCGATAGCCTGGTCTGCCAAATTCACTTCATCTCAAAAACAAAGAGATTAAAAACACGATGCACCCTTGACTGCTGTAACTTTGGAGAGAAGGCTGGTCCTCTAATGAAGCGTCTGCGCGTTCCACTCGGTGTGAACACATCAACACTGCGCTGTCAAACGCGGCCATGCTTATGTAGCTCCTTCAATCAAAACGCTTCTGAATGTTTTGCGTCTAATTGCTTCGCCGTCGTCCTTTACTTTCACTTCGCATTACTAATTAATGTCAACTTTGTGACATGTGTGGAAGAGGCTCTCTGCAATCCCAGCATGCTGTTCGACTCGCAGTAGATCACAAAAGAGTTAACAGAGAAATTAATAAATAGACTTATCAGCGTATTTAATACCCCCCAATACTGAAAATGAGTACAACTTTAACTAAAATACATTTAAAAAGTAAACTTGTTTTATTTCATGCTAGTTGCAAAGTTTATTCATTTTCATTTAGTACAAAAATAAATAAGATGTGCATTAATTAAAAAATAATAAAAACAATCATGTATAAAAGTTTAAAGTAATAAAAGTTAAAATAATAAATTTATATATATATATATATATATATATATATATATATATATATATATATATATATATATAAATAGCCCCCCTTTGATTTTCTTTTTTTTTTCTTTTTATATATTTCCCAAATGATGTTTAACAGAGCAAGGAAATTTTCACAGTATGTCTGATAATATTTTTTCTTCAGGCGAAAGTCTTATTTGTTTTAATTGGGGTAAAATTAAAGCAGTTTTTAATTAAAACAAAAATATTAGCCCCTTTAAGCTATATATTTTTTACCAATAGTCTACAGAACAAACCATCATTATACAATAGCCGCGTTTCCACTATCGCGCCTAAAGCGAGCGAGCCAGGGCGAGCCAAGGCTAGTCGCGTTTCCACTATCACTTCCGGGGCGTAATCGGGCCAAAGCGGGGCTTCCTTGGGGCCAGCGTCCGGCCTTTTTCGTCCCGCCAAATACCTTGGGCCAAGGAGGGCCAACTGGGGCTTCGGGGCGGGATTACGTACAAAGGCGGAGTTTTCCTGTCAGGTAAAGAGGAGACAAGATGCTTTCTTCCCTTACATTTGTTTTGCTATCGCGCTTGATCAACTGACTAAGAAGAAGAAAAAATAAATGCCGCCGAACTCGAATGTCCTTATCCAGGGATCGCTGTCTGGCCTTACACCAACAGACCACAAACAGTTAAAAAGCAATCGCTTCGGTGTTCTCCATCTTCCAGCTGTCGTAGTGATGCCAGGTTGTGTTTGTGGTTATAATTTGAGTTTTTTGTTCCCGCTGAAGTGGCCGGGTTGTGTGACGGGTTGTGTGACGTTTGATTTGGGGGACGTTCTGGGGGCGGTGTTTGCGTGACGCGCTGCGAGCAACTAGCCCAACAGTGGAAACGCGACATGATTTTGGCCTCATTTCTCAACCTCTCGGGCTATTGGCCCGGCCTGGCCCGATTAAAGCCCTGGCTCGCACTGGCCCGATAGTGGAAATGCGGCTAATGACTTGCCTAATTGCCCTATCCTGCCTAGTTAACCTGATTAACCTAGTTAAGCCTTTAAATGTCACTTTAAGCTGTATAGAAGTGTCTTAAAAATATCTAGTAAATTATTATTTACTGTCATCATTAAAAAGATAAAATAAATAAGTTATTAATAAATCAGAGATGAGTTATTAAACTATTATATTTAGAAATGTGCTGAAAAAATCTTCTCTCCGTTAAGCAGAAATTGGGGAAAAAATAAACATGGGGGGCTAATAATTCAGGGGGGCTAATAACTCTGACTTCAACTGTATATAAAAATTTAAATTTAAAGAATGCTAGAGAAAATACAAATAATAATAAATACATATGTTAATGACAGCTACAAAAACTATTGAAACACTGCCTTAAATAGTTCAGCAGAATAAAATAATATTAATCAAACAAATATAATTATATAAATGATATTAACAAAATATAATTTAAATAATAAATAAAGCTTTAATGGCAGAAATGCATTTTTATTTATTTATTTATAAAAAAAAATTATTATTTATTTATTTATTTATTTATTTTTATTTATTTATTTTAATTTTACACTGTACCCCAGAACATTCTGAATCTTAATTAGGGTTATTATAGTGACATAAGTAGAATAATAAATAAATAAATAAATAGAATAATAAATAAATAAATAAATATAAATGATTGGCTTTAGATTCGGCTTAATCCTTTTATTAATTTGGGGTCGCCACAGCAGAATGAACCGCCATAAATGATACAATTAAAAAAATAAATAAATAAAGCACATTTAACTTTGGGTAGATGCCAAGAAGATATTTCACAATTTAATTTAATACAGTGTAAATGTTTAATAAATGCGTAAACGATTTAAGAACTGATATTGTATTTTCTTTTATTTGTGTTTTATTTATTTGTACATGATTTTTACAGTGTATAAAATGTCTTTTAGAAGTTAAAAAAAATTTCATAACTTCATGATTTTTCATAACTATGATGTCAAACTTATATTGTGAATTTAGAAGTGTCAGGAAGAGTCCAATTCTTACTTTAAGGGCTCTATTTTAACAATCTAGATGCAAAGTCTAAGCGCATGGTGCAAAAGCATTAAGGTCGTGTCAGAATCCACTTTTGCTATTTTAAGGATGAAAAAAAAAACACTCTGCAACCCGGCGCATGTTCTAACAGGGTTGAGCTTATTCTCTTAATGAGTTATAGGTGTGTTTTAAGCATAATGTGCATTAAATTTGCTATTTACATGGCGGACTTTGTAAGTGAAGAAACTGAACGCCTCGCTAGCAAGAAAACAGTTAAACAGACCATCTGCAGTGCATGGATAAGAAACAAGCCTCCTTTATTCGGCCTCTTTACTTTCTCTTCACTTTACTTTCACTCTTTACTCCTTTACTTTTGTGGATGAGGAAACTGTGTTGTACGCTCTCCACTGAAGACATCCATTAGCTTACACATTTAATTTAGTTTGTTAAGCGCAAAGATTTGTTTCAAAACTATTTTTTATATTCATTTTAATTTCCAGCAAACAAATAAATGAACAATAATATTGAAGTGTGGTCAAAAAAACACACTTATATCCAAATTATAGTCCAAGTTATATTCAAACACACATCCTATACTTATGCCCCATATGATGATGCAGACGTCTTCATATTTGTGTATTTCTGTACATCCTTCTTTTGAGAATTAAGCAATGTGTAAGCATTTGAATCCCATAGGTGCATAGACAACGTTCTCTGCGCTGGACTTTAGAGCAGCTTTTAGTTGGTCAATGGCGCAGTCTATTTCAGTTCTTTAAAATAGCAACACGCCAACAATGCGCCTTAACACACCTCCTTTTTGTGGCGGAAGTACATTTGCTATTTAAACAACGTGGTGCAAAATGTGAAAACTACAATTGGGCTGATCTGAAAACAGGCATCTTGCACCTTATTGTGCCAGGTGTATGATAGGGCTCTTAATATTTAGTAGCTCGAATGCTGATATGATCAATCTTGGTTGTTGATAATTTAAAAGCATGCATCAGGATAAACTGTTTAATATGACTCCTTTTTGGATTTGTATAGTTTAGAATAAACAAAAAGCTGAATATAGAACAACACGCACATTTGTTACATTCAGAATGATTTATTCCCGCAAAAAATCTAGGTGGTATCATCCTCAAAATAAAACTTTTTCTAGAAGAAAAATGTTTTAGGAAATACTGTGAAAAATTCCTGAATCTGTTAAATATAATTTGGGAAATTGTTTTAAAAGAAAAAAATTCACAAGAGGGCGAATCATTTTGACTGTATATATATCTTTAAAAAATCAGAGTATCCTAACCTGACCTGTGTCGCACCTAAAATGGCATGTTCCTCTGTCACGACTTAGTCTGGTGGCTCTTCAGAGATGAGAGATGTAGTTTTGAGAAGCAAACGACATTGCTTTCAATGATTTATCTTTAAACTGTCACACAGCGACGGAGAAAAAAAGAGAGACAGAGAAAGAGAGAGAGAGAGAAAGATGGCTGGGCCGACTCTCCTCCCTGTGGCATCGATGTCAAAAGTGACACGGTGAAAGCTCAGCCCATGATGTGCCTATAAAACAGATCTGTCATCTATTAATCATTCATAAACAGGAGAATGCAGACGAGTCAGACGGCATCAGCGGGAGGAGGGAGACAGAGCCAGCCGCGGGCGAGCAGGAGGGCTAACACTTTGATGCTAAAATGAACACGCAGAACACTAACACGTCATATGAGAGAGAGAGCGAGAGAGAGACCATCACTGGGAGTTAAAGTCTAAACTCTGAGGTTACATGCCTTTACGTCTTGACCAGATTACTACATATACAGTTGAACTCCAAATTTATTCGCCCTCCTGTGATTTTTTTTCTTTTTCCTTTTTAAATATTTCCCAAATGATGTTTAACAGAGCAAAGAATTTTTCACAGTATTTCCTATAATATTTTTTCTTCTGGAGAAAGTCTTATTTGTTTTATTTCGACTAGAACAAAATCAGTTTTTGATTTTTTTATAAAACATTTTAATTCTTGGAGCATGTTACATCTCTGAAACTTGAAGCAGTTACTGTAGAATGAATGGTTGCCCATCTTGCACTTTTAGTCTGTACCTTCCAGATGAATAGTAGGGTTGATATAGCTCAAGCACACAACTCTTTCTCTGCGTAAAACCACAAGTTTGAAGAACATGCCCCCCCCCCAGCCTATCTAGATTAATATATTTTCCCTTTTCTCTCTCTCTTAAATTTTTATTTTATTTATGTATTTTTTTATTATCATTATTTATTTTACATAATGGGTGACACGGTGGCTCAGTGGTTAGCATTGTCGCTTTACAGCAAGAAGGTTGCTGGTTCGAGTCCCGGCTAGGCCTGTTGGCATTTCTGTGTGGAGTTTGCAAGTTCCCACCGTGTTGGCGTGGGTTTCCTTGGGGTGCTCCGGTTTCCCCCACAGTCCGAAGACATGCGCTAAAGGTGCATTGAATAAACTAAATTGGGCGTAGTGTATGTGTGTGAATGAGAGTGGATCGGTGTTTCCCAGTACTGGGTTGCGGCTGGAAGGGCATCAGCTGTGTAAAATATGCAGTTCTTAAGAAAACAGCAGTTCATTCTGCTGTGGCGACCCCAGATGAATAAAGGGATTAAGCCGAAGGAAAATTAATGAATGAATGAATTCTACTTAATGCACCATGCTGCCAACTTTAACCTAAAGTTGTAAGATGACTGCAGAATGCAGATATTTTTGCACAATATTAGTGATATAGTGTAATTTATTTTTTAATCAATTTTGTGCTTGCATACATACTGTGTGTATGTGTATATATAAACAGAACAAACCTTCATTATACAATAACTTGCCTAATTACCCTAACCTGCCTAGTTAACCTAATTAACCTAGTTAAGCCTTTAAATGTCACTTTAAGCTGAATACTAGTATCTTGAAAAATATCTAGTCAAACATTATGTACTGTCATCATAAATAAAAGAAATCAGATATTAGGAATTATTTATTAAAACTATTATGTTTAGAAGTTAATTAAACAATCGTTAAACAGAAATTTGGGAAAAAATATTGAGGCTAGTAATTCTTACTTCAGTTGTACCTTTTGATACAGAAATGGGTCATATTACTTCTGTTGATCTAGTTAAAGTATTGTTTTAAAGCAAGTTTTCCTTAACACTGCAAAAAAAAAAAAAAAAAATCTAAAATATCTAAATATCTAAAAGTCCTTAAATCAAGAAGCTTTTTTTAGACAAAAAATATTACGTCAGAATTAAATGAGTTTTTCCAGTTGCATATTATCTTTTTTTTTACATAAATGATGACAGAACTTTCATTTTGGGTGAACTATCCATTAAAAACACTCTTAACAATAATTCTGAGAATGCAAAAATATTGTATATTATTATGTTGTATATTATTATATTATTATATTGTACCTATATCTTGGTTCTAACAAATGCTGTAACATATAATGTAATGGCAAAGTTGCACTAATACGTGTGCTTGTTTTAAAATGCTTTTTGAAATCCCTCTTGTGTCAAAAATCTCTATATATTCCATTAGCGTGTGTCTGACACCAGGTCAGAGCCAAAGTTTTGACTTTTCCAATTTCAATTTTCCAGCTTTCTTCAAAATATCATATTTTGAAAGAAAGTAAACAAGTTTAGAACAAGTCAAGAGTACCTTAATAATGACAGAATTTTCACTTTTGGGTGAACAGTTAAAAAAACTAGCATTCATTTTGAGAATGCAAAAAAGATTTGCATTTTGGTTGTAACAAATGCTGTAACATATAACAACAAAGTTGCACTGATATATGTTTTACTTTTGAAATGCTGTTTGAAACCCCTTCTGTGGAGAAAATATCTATACCGGCCACTTTATTAGGTACACCTTACTAATACTAGGTTATACCTCCTTTTGCCTTCAAACTGCCTTAATCCTTCGTGGCATAGATTCAACAAGGTACTGGAAGAATTCCTCAGAGCATCACGCAATTGCTGCAGATTTGTTGGCTGCACATCCATGATGCGAATCTCCCGTTCCACCACATCCCAAAGGTGCTCTATTGGATTGAGTCTGGTGACTGGGGAGGCCATTTGAGTACAGTGAACTCATTGTCATGTTCAAGAAACCAGTCGTGAGATGATTCACTCTTTATGACATGGCGCGTTATCCTGCTGGAAGTAGCCATCAGAAGAAGCCCTCACAAAGGGATGGACATGGTCAGCAACAATACTCAGGTAGGCTGTGGCGTTGACATGATGCTCAACTGGTACCAAAGTGTTGATACAAGACAGGATGGAGCCATGCTTTCATGTTGTTGATACCAAATTCTGCCCTACCATCTGAATGTTGCCACAGAAATGGAGACTCATCAGACAAGGCAATGTTTTTCCAATCTTCTATTGTCCAGTTTTGCTGAGCCTGTGTGAATTGTAGCCTCGGTTTCCTGTTCTTAGCTGACAGGAGTGACACCTGGTGTGGTCCTCTGCTGCTGGAGCCCATCCGCCTCAAGGTTGGACGTGTTGTGCGTTCAGAGATGCTCTTCTGCAGACCTCAGTTGTAGCGAGTGGTTATTTGAGTTACTGTTGCCTTCCTATCAGCTGGAACCAGTTTGGCCATTTTCCTCTGACCTCTGGCATCAACAAGGCATTTGCGCCCACAGAACTGCCGCTCACTGGATATTTTCTCTTTTTCATACCATTCCCTATAAACCCTAGAAATAGTTGTGCGTAAAAATCCCAGTAGATCAACAGTTTCTGAAATACTCAGACCAGCCCGTCAACACGTTCCATTAGCAAGTCTGGTCAAAGCCGAAGTTTTGTCTTCACTTGACTTCCATAGTAGGAAAAACTAATACTATGGAAACCAATGGTTACAAGTTTTCAGCCCCTTCAAAATACCTTCTTTAGTGTTCAACAGAATGAAGAAAGTCAAACATGTTTAGAACAAGTGAATACATAAATTATGACAGAATTTTCATTTTTGGTTGAGCTATCCATTAAAAACACTCTTCGCATTAATTCAGAGAATGCAAAAAAAGATTCAAGTGCATTTGATATTTATTCATTGGGATAAACCCCTTGAGATGTACCATCTCATTTTCAAGAGGGTCCCACAATTAATCACAATCACATAATAATAACGCCAGAAGGCAAAACAAAACATAACTTGCACAGCATCCACAAAAAAATGGGGGGGGGGGAGTAGTATACATACATACGTATATATATACATAGTACATAAACTATATACAGATCAGTGAATCAAATCACCACATAAATAATCAGATCCTCAGGAAAAACAAGTACAATCCAAAGTAAAATATGATAACAAAGTTTGCTTAAAGACCTTAAATGATGTAATGGATCGAATGTTAGCAGGTAAATTATTCCAATCTATTAGACCCTTAAACATAAAAGCTCTTTTACTAATAGATTTTTTACAACGAGGAAAAAAAATTAAGTCTGAACAGAATGTCTAACTTGATAATTTAAGAGGAAAAAACCTAAATATTGTTTTAAATAATAAGGATACTCAAAATTAATACATTTAAATATAAATTGAAGCCAGTGAATATGTCGTCTAGTGTGCAAAGATGGCATCTTCTAACAAATGCTGTGACTTATAATGGAAAAGCTGCTCTGATGCATGTGTTTCTTTTAAAATGATATTTGAAACCCCTCCAGTGTCAAAAATCTCTATATATTCCATTAGCGTGTGTCTGACACCAGGTCAGAGCCACAGTTGCCTCTAACAGACTGTTTTTGAAGTGTGTTCAGCGCTGCGTTCAACAAGCTACACCGACACAGACCTTCTCCTTCCACACGGGATCATCACACACATTCACAACATCGTCTGGTCTGCGCTTCTGTCAGGAAAGTTTTTGCCAACTCCACAAACTCTCTTCAAAGGCAGCTTGACAAAAGAAAGCACAAACACATTCAAAGACACCTGAGTTCCACCCCCAGACGACAAATTCAGGGATTTCGCCTTCATTTTTTCTGGGGGAGAGAAAAAAAAAAAAAAACGAGAGAGAGGTAGCGACATCAAATATTCATTCTGAGGGCATAAGAAACTGTAAATTATACATACTTCTTCTGTGTATTTAAAAACACGCCGCGATATGATTAGCATTGATATTTGGGTACAAATGACAAGCGGGTCTGGGATTGGCACTGGCGTCTGGGCCTGAGACTCTGTTCTTTTGGGTTCCCCCTCTAGCACATTGTCATTGGCGTGTCTCATTAATGTTTAAAGCCCAGCCGCTTTTAATTGTCAGGCCTCTGACAGGTTGATGGGAATGAGGTGGAAATTAACTTTCCGCTGCCATGCATAATGTAATTTGGGAGGCCGATGCCGTTCCATTGTGAAAGATTGAGAAAGCCCTGGACGTCAGCGCTTCAAGTTATTATTTAAGCTTTATTTTAAGTCCTCACAAAAAAAAAAAAATGACTATGGATCTGGGTCATGAGTGACAGGTAGATCTCAGATGTGTCGTGCAAAAGTTTTCTTTTTTATAAGTAGACTTGAGGCATGAATAATCATTCAGATCAAATCAAGAATACGCTATACTTTTATCAGTCTAATTAGAAACTTAATGAGCATTAACTAAATTACAGCAGATCATTTTGATCAGTTTGAGCACAGTCACAAACTACTAATTAATTATAAAGTTAAAGGTGTGCTATTATGATTTTTACGCTTTCAACTTTTACACTTATATCCTAAGACAGAGAAAATTAGTTGCTCAGATGGTTTTTCTAGAGTTCTGGGTAGTTATAGGGTGCAACCATCCTTTGCACTGCAACAAATGCTTCTAACTTAGATTTTTTGTCTTGTTTCTAGTTCAGATATCTCAAAACTCTTCAATTAAGAAGCGTTTTCTAGACAAGCAAAACATAATGTCTTGTTTTATGCCAAAATAAAGAGAGTTTTTCCTTAAAAAAAAAAAGCTTATTCATCTGTCATCCATAATGTGATATGAGCGGCCGATGCTGTTGTGTTGTGAAAGATTGAGAAAGCCCTGGATATCAGTGCTTCAAGTTATTATTTTAGCTTTATTTTATGTCCTCACAAAAATAAAAAATGACTGTTGATCTGGGTCATGAGTGACAGGTAGATCTCAGATGTGTCGTGCAAAACTTTTTTTATTTCCGTAAGTAGACTTGAGGCATGAATAATCATTCAGATCAAATCAAGAACACGCTATACTTTTATCAGTCTAATTAGAAACTTAATGAGCATTAACTAAATTACAGCAGATCATTTTGATCAGTTTGAGCACAGTCACAAACTATAATTAATTGTAAAGTTAAAGCAGTGCTATTATGATTTTTACACTTTCAAATTTTACACTTTTATCCTAAGACAGAGAAAATAGATTGCTCAGATGTTTTTTCTAGAGTTCTGGGTAGTTATAGGGTGCTACCAAGCCTTTGCACTGCAACAAATGCTTCTAACTTAGATTTTTTTGTCTTGTTTCTAGTTCAGATATCTCAAAACTCTTAAATTAAGAAGCATTTTCTAGACAAGCAAAACATATTGTCTTGTTTTATGCCAAACTAAAGAGAGTTTTTCCTTAAAAAAAAAAAATAGCTTATTCATCTGTCTTCCATAATGTGATATGAGAGGCCGATGCTGTTGTGCTGTGAAAGATTGAGAAAGCCCTGGACGTCAGTGCTTCAAGTTATTAATTAAGCTTTATTTTATGTCCTCACAAAAATAAAAAATGACTGTGGATCTGGGTCATGAGTGACAGGTAGATCTCAGATGTGTCGTACAAAACTTTTTTTCTTTTTTATAAGTATACTTGAGGCATGAATAATCATTCAGATCAAATCAAGAATACGCTATACTTTTATCAGTCTAATTAGAAACTTAATGAGCATTAACTAAATTACAGCAGATCATTTTGATCAGTTTGAGCACAGTCACAAACTACTAATTAATTGTAATGTTAAAGGTGTGCTATTATGATTTTTACGCTTTCAACTTTTACACTTTTAACCTAAGACAGAAAAAATTGATTTGTTAGATGGTTTTTCTAGAGTTCTGGGTAGTTATAGGGTGCTACCATCCTTTGCACTGCTACAAATGCTTCTAACTTGATTTTTTTTGTCTTGTTTCTAGTTCAGATATCTCAAAACTCTTAAATTAAGAAGCATTTTTAAGCAAAACATATGCCAAAAAGGTTTTTTCTTAAAAAAAAAAAGCTTATTCATCTGTCATCCATAATGTGATTTGAGAGGCCGATGCTGTTGTGCTGTGAAAGACTGAGAAAGCCCTGGACGTCAGCGCTTCAAGTTATTATTTAAGCTTTATTTTATGTCCTCACAAAAATAAAAAATGACTATAGATCTGGGTCATGAGTGACAGGTAGATCTCAGATGTGTCATGCAAAACTTTTTTTATTTCCGTATGTAGACTTGAGGCTTGAATAATCATTCAGATCAAATCAAGAATACGCTATACTTTTATCAGTCTAATTAGAAACTTAATGAGCATTAACTAAATTACAGCAGATCATTTTGATCAGTTTGAGCACAGTCACAAACTACTAATTAATTGTAAAGTTAAAGGAGTGCTATTATGATTTTACGCTTTCAACTTTTACACTTTTAACCTAAGACAGAGAAAACTGATTGCTCAGATGGTTTTTCTAGAGTTCTGGGTAGTTATAGGGTGCTACTAAGCCTTTGCACTGCAACAAATGCTTCTAACTTAGATTTTTTTGTCTTGTTTCTAGTTCAGATATCTCAAAACTCTTAAATTAAGAAGCGTTTTCTAGACAAGCAAAACATTTTGTCTTGTTTTATGGCCAAATAAAGAGAGTTTTTCCTTTAAACTTTTCAACGCTTTCAACTTTTACACTTTTACCCCAATAAAAAAATGGATTGCTTAGATGATTTTTCTAGACCCTTAAAAAAATTACTGCAGTTTCTAAAATAAAAAATATACTGCACTTTTTTTAAGGAATACTGCAGTTTTAGTTAATTACTGATAAGTGCTATTATAAGTGTTATTTAAATCTATTTAAATAGTTATACTTCTATATACTGCTGTTGTACTGCAGTTTTACTTCAGTTTACTGCAGTTATTTTTTGTAAGGGTAGTTTTAGCTAGATGTTCTCCTTGCGTTCGCGTGTGTTTCCTCCGGGTGCTCCGGTTTCCCCCACAGTCCAAAGACATGTGGGACAGGTGAATTAGGAAGGATAAATTGTCCGTAGTGTATTAGTGTGAGTGAGTGTGTATGGATGTTTCCCAGAGATGGGTTGCGGCCGGAAGGGCATCTGCTGTGTAAAACATGCTGGATAAGTTGGCGGTTCATTCCGCTGTGGCGACCCCGGATTAATAAAGGGACTAAGCCGAAAAGAAAATGAATGAGTTCTAGCTAGTTACTATTCAGTTTAATTCACCTTTATTTCTTTAGCACTTTTACAATGTAGATTGTGTCAAAGCAGCTTAACATAGAAGGTTATAGTAAATTGAAACTGCGTCAGTCCAGTTTTCAAAGTTGAAGTCCAATTCAGTGTGGTTTAATTTTCACTGCTGAAAGTCCAAACACTGAAGAGCAAATCCATTGATGCGCAGCTCCACAAGTCCCGAACAATGCAAGTCAGTGGAAACAGAGGCAAACAAAAAACTTCACCAATTGACGCAAGTGAAGGAAAAAAAACCTAGAGAGAAAGCAGGCTCAGTTGGGCATGACCATTTCTCCTCTGGCTAAACTTCTTGTGCAGAGCTGCAGTCTAGTCGCCAGAGACTGGAGAATGCTGAATGTCTATTGTGGAGAGGCTGCAGGTGGAAGAGATCACCAGCTGGTGTACAGACTGACCCTTCAAGATCAATGCGAAGACCCATCTGTCACTGGGGTCTTAGAGGAATCAGTCTCATGCTCTTCCCTCCTCCATGACCACCACAGCAGCTGCTCAGGATACGGCCTGGTCCAAGATTATGGAAACCTCTGGAATAATAAAACAGACTGACATAAGTGCAGATGCCGTTCAAATTATAATGTCTTTAGGGAAGTGTTCCCGGCTCTGGTTAACCTAAATAATGCAGAATAACAATCCTTTAGAGATTTTGTGTTTTATGTGTATGGTAATGCAAAGATATGTGTCTTTAATCTAGTTTTAAACTTACAGAGTGTGTCTGCTTCCCGAACTGTGCTAGGAAGGTTGTTCTAGAGTTTAGGTGCCATATACGAGAAAGATTTACCGCCTACAGTTGATTTTGATATTCTGGGAATAATCAATTGTCCAGAATTAATTGAGCGTAGAGGACGTGAGGAGCTATAATTCACCAGGAGCTCCCTCAGATACTGGGGAGCTAAGCCATTCAGGGCTTTGTAAGTAGTCAATAAAATAAAAACATTTATATGATGTTTAATACGGAGCCAATGCAATGATGAAAGAACGGGAGTAATATAATCATATTTCTTTGTTCTAGAAACACTCTAGCAGCTGCATTTTGAACTAGCTGAAGTTTGTTAATTAGGCCAACAGGGCAACCGCCTAGTAACGCATTACAATAGTCTAACCTAGAGGTCATGAAAGCATGAATAAGCTTTTCCGCATCAGACATTGATAGCAGATGCTGAAGTTTGGCAAAATTTTTAAGATTAAAAATGCTGTTTTACAGATGCTTGAAATCTGACCAAACAACAGGTTGCTATCAAAAATCACCCATAAATTTTTGCCTGAAGATAACGACTGAACTGAGAATCCATTAAGGGTTAGACAGTGTTCTAGGTTTTTGCATGATGGTTTTTTGGTTAAATAAGAAGAACCTCAGTTTTATCTGAATAAGAAGTTATAAGTCATCCAATTTTTAATACCAGCTATACGATCTAGGGTGCTGCCAAGTATTTACACTGCCACAAATGCTTTTAACTTAGATTTTAACTTAACTTAGATTGTTCAAATATCTAAAATTTTTAAATCAAGAACCATTTTTAGACAAGCAAAACATATTGTCTTGTTTAATGCCAAAATATGTCAAAATAAAGAGAGTTTTTCCTTAAAACAAGCTAATTAATCTGCCATGCATAATGTATTTTGGGATGCCGATGCCGTTGCAATGTGAAAGATTGAGACAGCCCTGGACGTCAGTGCTTCAAGTTATTATTTAAGCTTTATTTTAAGTCCTCTGAAAACAAAATGACTGTGGATCTGGGTCATGAGTGACAGGTAGATCTCAGATGTGACGTGCATAAGTTGCCATGAGGCATGCATAATCATTTGAATCAAATCAAGAATAGACTATACTTTTCTCAGTCTAATTAGAAACTAAATGAGACATTTACTAAGTTGCGGCAATCTCTGGCCATTTAGATCATATTTAAAGCATTTTATGACACATTAAATACTTTTTAAGGAGCACAGTTGCAAAACACTAATTAATTGACTTTTTAAAGGCGTCCTTTTATGATTTTTATACTTTAAACTTTTACATTTTTAACCTAAGACAGAGAAAATTGGTTGCTCAGATGGTTTTTTTAGAGTTCTGGGTAGTTACTTAGGCGCTAATGATGCCGTTGCGTTGTGAAAGATTGAGACAGCCCTGGACATCAGTGCTTCAAGTTATTATTTAAGCTTTATTTAAGTCCTCACGAAAAAAACTGCAGATCTGGGTCATGAGTGACAGGTAGATCTCAGATGTGCCGTGCAAAACTTTTTTCTTTTTTATTAGTAGACTTGAGTCTTGCAACATTATTCAGATCAAATCAAGAATACACTATACTTTTATCAGTCTAATTACAAACCTAATAAGATGTTAACTAAATTACAGCAAGCTCAGGTCATTTGATCATATTTAGAGCATTTTATGACTTAAAATACTTTTTAAGGAGCACTGCTGCAAAATACTAATTAATTGTCTTTTTAAATGAGTGCTATTATGATTTTTACACTTTCAACCTTTCAACTTTTAATCAAAGACAGAGAAAATCAGTTGCTAAGATGGTTTTTCTAGAGTTCTTGATATTATACAAGGGTGCTACCAAGTATTTACACCGCAACAAGAGCTTCTAACTCAATTATAATTTTTTGGGGGTTGTTTCTAGTCCAAATATCTCAAAACTCTTAATTTAAGAAGCATTTTCCAGACAAGCAAAACATATTGTCTTGTTTTATGCCCAAATAAAGTGAAGCCGTTTTTTAATCTAACTTAGATTTTTTGTTTTGTTTCTAGATCAAATTTATCTCAAAATATCTTAAATCAAGAAGCATTTTCTCGACAAGCTAAACATATTGTGTTGTTTTCAGAAATAAAATGCCAAAATTAAGCAAGTTTTTCTTTAAATCAAGCTAAATAATCTGCCAATGGGACAAGGAAAATAATCTTATGTCAAAGAGAAAACAAGTTTATTTTGATTACCCCATTGGCAGATGAATTAGCTTGTTTTAAGGAAAAACTCACTTCACGAGTTCACACTTGCAACAGTTTCAGAATAAAGCGTATTTGGCGTGCTGTCCGGGGAGAGGGCTCTGAGCTCGGGGAAGACACCTAAACTCGAGTCATTCCTCTTATCAGGAAACAAAGAGGAATAGGGATTCGAGCGAAGTATCTAGCCCGGCCCCAGAACGCTCCCCCCGGGATAGTAATGCTTAAGAGGTGAGGTGACGGGGTGGTGGAGGGATGCTAAAGTCGTAAGATGCTGCAGGTAAGACAGCTTTGGTATATATAGGGGTTTGGTCAAGAACTGATTGGATAATAGAATAATTGTCAATGACGTATTTGATACTGAAACTTCTGCGCGTGCTTCTCCCGAAATTTGTTTATCAAACATCACTTCACGAGTTCACACTTGCAACAGTTTCAGAATAAAGCGTATTTGGCGTGCTGTCCGGGGAGAGGGCTCTGAGCTCGGGGAAGACACCTAAACTCGAGTCATTCCTCTTATCAGGAAACAAAGAGGAATAGGGATTCGAGCGAAGTATCTAGCCCGGCCCCAGAACGCTCCCCAAAAATTGCTTATTTTGTTACAGGACAGCAGCCAGACAAGTGGGTGAGCCCCCCAAAATTTGCTGATCTTTAAAATTTGGAGGGGTGCTGTTAAGCTGATGGTTGTGCTTTGCAAGGAGTGTGTCTCGGGAGGAGGCAGTAACTGTATTGATGGTGATGCGTTAAGTGTCTCCAGCAGGAGTCGTCGCTCCCACGGGAGACGGGCATCTCCCATAGGAGCGGTCACTGCGCTGGCAGTGGTGGTAAGGTGTACTTCTCCCATGGGAGCTGTCACTGCACTTGCAGTGGTGCATAATTAAGGTGTACGTCTCCCGAGGGAGCTGTCACTGCGCTTGCAGTGGTGCATGATAAGGTGTACATCTCCCATGGGAGCTGTCACTGCGCTTGCAGTGGTGCATGATTATAAGGTGTACGTCTCCCGTAGGAGCGGTCACTGCGCTTGCAGTGGTGCATAATGAGGTGTACGTCTCCCATGGGAGCGGTCACTGCACTTGCAGTGGTGCAAAATTTTGTAAAGGTGTACGTCTCCCGTAGGAGCGGTCACTGCACTAGCAGTGGTGCATGATAATGAGGTGTACGTCTCCCGTGGGAGCTGTCACTGCACTTGCAGTGGTGCGTAATTATAAAGTGTACGTCTCCCGTAGGAGCGGTCACTGCGCTTGCAGTGGTGCATAATGAGGTGTACGTCTCCCATGGGAGCGGTCACTGCACTTGCAGTGGTGCATAATTTATAAAGGTGTACGTCTCCCGTAGGAGCGGTCACTGCGCTTGCAGTGGTGCATAATGAGGTGTACGTCTCCCATGGGAGCGGTCACTGCACATACAGTGGTGCATAATATATAGAGGTGTACGTCTCCCGTAGGAGTGGTCACTGTACTAGCAGTGGTGCATAATAATGAGGTGTGTGTCTCCCGAGGGAGCGGTCACTGCACTTGCAGTGGTGCATAAGATGTACGTCTCCCGTGGGAGCTGTCACCGCACTTGCGGTGGTGCATAATTATAAAGGTGTACGACTCCCGTAGGAGCGGTCACCGCGCTAGCGGTGGTGCATAAAAAGGTGTACGTCTCCCGTGGGAGCAGTCTCTGCGCTTGCAGTGGTGCATAATAATGAGGTGTGCATCTCCTGTTGGAACGGTTATGCAGATGCTGTATTAGCGTTATTAAAATATATTATGCAAAGTGTATTTCGAAGGAAGTGTCGTGTCAATGAAGGAATGTGTTTTGAATAAGGGTTTGATGGGCTTTTCTAATGTGAGAGCGGTCGGCTCGAATGTAGCACTTAAAGGCCTGTGAGGACCAGCGTCCGAGTGTTTGGATCTGCTGCTCTGATAGACCATTTTGTGCTGCAGTGGTGGCTGCGCCTATTCTGAAGGAATGGCTGGAGAAATTGTCAGCTGGAAAGCCCGACTTAATTAGGACGCATTTAAGATGCTTCTGGAACCAGAAACGAGTGACTGGGCGATTGCTATCGTCTGTAAAAAGGGGGTCTGAAAGGGAAGTGGCTTGTGATCTCCTGATATGTGAAAATGCTAGCAGTGTTTGGTATGGATGGATAGGTGATTGAAGGTTGAAAATGTAAATGTAATGGCCTCTTTTTGCTTGATCAGTTTTGCTTTGTTTAATGAGGAAAGAAATGGTTTCGTTATCCAGCGTTACTAGATCGGATATGGTGGGATGAATGTTTGGGTTGAACCCTGATGTAATGGTGAGTTCTGAACACCTTAAAAATCCGAAGAAGGCTAAAATAAACATGGCGTCGAGAGTACGTGCTGTGTGGATTGATTCGTATCCTTTGCGAAGAGTGGATATGCATTTAGTGAGTGTTTTCAGTGTTATGGGTTGTCGGGTGTCATGACGTGTGGGGTGGGTTCTCTGTATGCCTTTCAAGAGAAGAGTTGTTTGCGAATTAGCTATGTGAAGTGCAGGGGAGCCGTAAATTAGTTTGTGGAAAAATTGAATTCCACTTAAATAGCCTTTAATGGAATTGATCTGGAGTTTTTTGATAATTGTGAGGTAGGATATGTAAGATGAAATGGAAAGTAGAGAAAAATCAGGAAACAGTATGTTATAACATGCATGGAATGTTTTAAAGCTTTTCCATGCTGTTAAATATGACTGCAGGGTTCTAGGAGCCACTGCCTGAAGGATAAAGTCGAGAGAGGCTCCAAGCAGGTTTTTTAAAGGATGATCTATGGGAATATCAGCTCTGAATAAGGAGGGACTTGGATTGGAAACTGATCCGCCTCTGGTGCCAAATGTCTGAATTTCTGGAAGGCAAAACGAGAGAGAGAGTCAGCAATTTGATTTTTGGACCCAGAAATGTGATTTGCAGTTAAAATAAACTGGTCACATGCTGAGATCCAAGTTAGGCGTCTTAGTAGGGGAATTAGTGCTAGCGAATTTGAACGGCCTTTATTTATACAGTGAACGGTTGCTTCATTGTCACAGTGAATTATGATGCGGGAAGAGGACCATTCTTTACCCCATAGGGATGCAGCGACGACTAGTGGGTAGAGCTCGAATAGCGCCGATGATTTTAGTGGTTGCGGCAGGTCTAATAGCTGGGGCGGCCAAGTGGACGCGAACCAGCGTCCTTGATAGTAGCCTCCGAATCCGATTGACGGGGCGGCGTCGGTGAATAAATTAATGTCTGCTGGGGAGGATATTAGGTCGCTGTAAAAGAAGGAGAGACCGTTCCATTGTTTGAGGAATAATATCCATAAACGGAGTTCGTTTAGGCTATTGTCATCGATGGATATAATATCCTCTAGACCGTGAGCTGAGGACGCGAGAAATAAGAGATGAGAAATAAACGAGCGGCCTTGGGGAATTATGCGCATTGCGAAATTCAAATGGCCGAGAATTGATAATAGCTCACGCTTAGAACAGAGGGGACTGTCTAATAGGGAGGAAGCTACCAGGATCGTTCGATCAATTTTTTCCTTTGGTAGGGACGCTTGGAATTTATTGGAGTCTAATTTGATGCCCAAGAATTCGATTGCAGTGCTTGGACCGGCGGTTTTTTCCTCGGCGAGGGGAATCCCGAGTTCAGCGAAAACCTTCTGAACTGTCAAAAGGTGCGCGGCTGGTATAGCGTCTGGTGGTGAGATGATTAGGAAATCATCTAGTAGATGTATTAGATGCGGGATTTCGTAGTTATTGGAAAGGATCCAGCAGATTGCTTCCGACAGCGTATCGAAAATCTTTGGACTACTTCTGCAACCAAAGGTTAGGCGGACGGAAAAATAATAATTTTTTCGCCAAAGAATGCCGAAAAGGTGCCAAAAGTCAGGGTGGATGGGCATGACTTTGAAGGCGGACGTTATGTCGACTTTAGCCATCCATGCGCCACGACCCGCGATTTTAATTAATGAAATAGCTTGGTCGATGTCATGATAAATCATTGAGTACTCTTCCAGAGGGATGAGACTGTTGATACTAGGAAACGGAGAGTTATGCGGGGAGGAGAGGTCGATTATTAAGCGTTTTTTATCGGAGAATTTCCTAGTGGCGATGCCAATAGGACTGACGCGATAAACTCTGAAAGGAGGTGCGGAGAAAGGACCCATCATGAAATTTTCGTCTACTTCTTTTTTGATTAGACGGTCGACGACGTCGGGTTCGGCGAGAGCGGACTGAAGATTTGGACAAATAAAACTACAGGTGGGTAGGCTAATGACACCTGGATGAAAACCTGAAGACAGACCCGTTAATAGAAATTCGGTGAATTTGGGATCGGGATGTTTGAGCAGTTCCGATTTTAGGCGAGAAACATTCACAGGAGTCGATAGGTACTTTCTGGTATTTTTATTTACAGATTTTCTCACTGGACATACTGTGCGGGCGTGAGCGCCGCCGCAGAAATTGCAAACATGCAAAAAACGACATTTCTGTCTCCAGCACCTGCCGCTATTGAAGCCGGTGCACGGGCTGGCGGAGGCTGGGACAGAAGAGCTGTGATCAGAAAAAAGGGGCGGAATATTTGGGTTTGAAGGGACGTAACTGGTAGATCTGGGCTGGGCTGGGTCGGGGAGGGGAGGAGGGATGGGATTTATGAATGGGCATAATTCTGTGTGGTGGGTGGTGGATCGACAGACCGCGCAAGATATACTGCGGCAACCGAGAAAGACTTTATTATGGAGATCTGTGTCTATGGCTCCCCAGAATGGGGTCTGATTCCATTGTGAAATGCGAATGGCGCATTTAGCGGAGAAAAGGCGGTGGTATGTATAGAAATGAGAGCCTCCGTATGAGAGCGCGAGCTCAGCGACTATCGCGAGATAATCATTGAGCTCACGCCTCCTGTGGGGATAGACAGAACAAATGACGTCTGTATATCTTGAAAATGCTATTGTGAATTCTGCGAATGATAAGATGCGTGACTGAATGTTAGCTGTGTTTTTTAAGGTTACTGAAAATTGGCCGCAATCTATCTGGCGGTCTGCCGATGTGGGTGAAATGGGTGAGAGGAGAGAAAAAAGATCAACATCCGAACCTGACAGGATTTGGCTCCTGATGGTGTTGGAGACGGGTGGAGGATCCAGGGCGAGGGCGTTGGGTGGAACAGGTAGAGGCGTGGCTGTGGACAGAGAAAAAGACTTAGTGTGAAGAAGTGGCTGTGGGATGTTGGAGGCTAGAGCCGCTTGCGGAGGCATGCTCGCGCTACTGCTGGCCCTAGGATCACCGGTGGGAGGGAAAGAGAAAAGGGGAGAGGCTTCCGACGTTAGTGACGTCAGCGGAGGCGGCCTCACGCTGGAACTTGCGTCGGGGCCTGGAGGAAAGTTGTAAGCTAGGGCCGCTTGCGGAGGCATGCTCGCGCTGCTGACCCTAGGATCACCGGTGGGAGGAAAAGAGAAGAGAGGAGGGGCTGCCGACGTTAGTGACATCAGCGGAGGTGGCCTCACGCTGGAACTTGCGTCGGGGCCTGAAGGAAAGTTGTAAGCTAGGGCCGCTTGCGGAGGCATGCTCGCGCTGCTGCTGGCCCTAGGATCACCAGTGGGAGGAAAAGAGAAGAGAGGAGGGGCTGCCGACGTTAGTGACATCAGCGGAGGTGGCCTCGCGCTGGAACTTGCGTCGGGGCCTGAGAAAACCTGGGGAAGAAGAGGAGGAATTAGAGGAGCTGGGTTTTGAGCTGGGAGCTGAGGCGGCCTCGCGCTCGCACTGCTCGCGGGAGCTTGGGAGGAATGGGGAGGCAGGATGTGAATTTGGGCCTGTGCTTCCTGTAGCGACCCTGCGCTTGAGTTTGAAGGGGGGGGCTGCGGGCCAAGGATATATTTGAGGATGAGCTTCTGGTGCCGCTAGCGGAGGCAAGCTCACGCTATACTGGCGGCTCGAAGGAACGAGTCCAGAGCCGGCGTGGAGTCCCACTTCCGGGGATTGAGATCCTACGTCCTCTGGACCTTGGGCTCTCCCCAGACTCGCTGACGGCCTGCTGCTGCGTCCGGGTCTGGAAGACTGGTTTCGATCCGGACGCTGGTATGGAGACTTTTGGACCTGGCCGGATTTTTTCGTGGCTTTGGAAGGTGGAGTGATGGAAGGAAGTGGTGCTCCGGATTGCAAGGCGTTATACATAGCCAGGAGGTCCGCCTTGGTGGTTCGGCGCGGAACGGTGACGCCTGCGCTGGCCAATGCTTGGCGGAGGTCGGAGACGGTGTTTATCCCTGTGGCTGGGACGGAGGACATGGCTGAGGCAAATGATGAGGCTGGAGAGGATTGCCTTCTGGGAGATGGAGATGGTGAGCCCCGTCTTGATCGGACAGCCGTGATTCTGGCTGAACGGCGGCCTCGAGGTGGAGCCGCGGGCTGAGCTGATGCGCTCTGCGGGGCTACGGAGCTTTGGGTACCGGCGGGAGATCTCAGAGGAGCCTCGGCAAGGAAGGCGTCGTCCTCTGCGAAGAGATTAATCTCAGACATTCTGCGTCGAAGTTTGGATGCTAAAGTCGTAAGATGCTGCAGGTAAGACAGCTTTGGTATATATAGGGGTTTGGTCAAGAACTGATTGGATAATAGAATAATTGTCAATGACGTATTTGATACTGAAACTTCTGCGCGTGCTCCTCCCGAAATTTGTTTATCAAACATCACTTAATTTGAGCTTATTTCTGAAATTGTTTGATTGTTTCCTTGTCTAGAAAAATGCTTCTTGATTTAAGAATTTGTAGAAATTTGGACTACAAACATCACAAAATCTAAATAAGAAAAGCATATTTTGCAGTGTAGTATGTTCTGTGCGGTTGCTAAAGGCTGATTTATGCTTATGCATTGAGTGACCAGCGTGACCCATGGTGTATGCCTTGCATGTAGCCGTGCATTTATACCTCTGAGTGCTGTTTGTGTTGCTCTACAATAACACTTCTGAAACACTAGCTGGCAGTAGGTGTTTATGTTCCTCTCTGTCGAGTTTCCTCTCGGGTGTTTTATTTTTTCTGAACACTACCTTAAATGTACAAGTAGCTAAAACTCGCTCATTCTGAGACGGGAATTGGCAGACGTGCAACAATCATAAGGTAAACACAAAACAAAAGTTTTCATCTGAACCTCCTTCATGGGACTCAACACTTGTAAACACTTGTAAACGTAAAAAGTTATGTTTTTTGAGAGGTGCACATCAGCGTCCTATGCGACCATGCAAAGGCTGCGCCAGATCATACGTGTGCGCTTGATGCAGAAGTATAAATAAGCCGTAAGGCATAATTTAGTGCTTTCTATAGTGTTCTAGTGTTTGCTAGGACATATTAGGTGGTTTCTATGATGTTGAGATTGTTTGGAGGGTTTTCTGATTAATTGATTGGGTGCTGACAATATCCTAAGGTGTTCTGTGTGGTTGTTAGGGTGTTGCTAATGATTTATTCTGAAGTGGTTACTAGAGCATTCGTGGTGGTCTCAGTTGTGCCAATTTCATGAATGGTTGTTAAGATGTAGATAGGCAGGTGCTAAGCTATCCTTATGGGCCATCATGAGGTGCTTTCTTTGGTGTTTTGTCTAGTTTGGAGGGTTTTCTGCATGTTTGCTAGGGTGCTGCCAAGTGTCTGTTATTCTGTTGTGGGTGGTTGTTGGGCCACAATTACAGTGTTTTCTAAGGTGCACCTCAGTGGGTTCTGTGGTGTTTTAAGTAGATTGGAGGATCACTGCGGAGGGTGTTTTGTTTGAATTTGATTAAAAACAATGTTTCCATGCACTGTAAAACCCAAAATGTTAAGGTAACCATTTGAGGAAACTGATTGCAACAAACCATTTAAGTTCAAAAACTAATCTATATGATTACTGTGAACTTAATCCATTTGAGTAAACGAAGCAATTTGAGCCCAGTAAAACCCAATAAATAAGGAGAACTCAAACCAGCTGAGTACTGTAAAACCCAATAAGTTAAGGCAAGTCAAACCGTTTTAGGAAACAGATTGCTCCAAACCATTTGAGTTAAAAAACTAATCTATATGATTACTGTGAACTTACTCCATTTAAGTTAAAGTAATGAGGTATTTAATTAACCCATTACCTTCAACACTTAGTTCAAAACTCTTTTCAAATGAGTAGAATTAACTTTCAGCCAATTTTGAGTTAACTTCACTCATTTGATAAAGTTGACTGTCGCAGTGGTGCAGTAAGTAGTGCTGTCGCCTCACAGCAAGAAGGTCGCTGGTTCGAGTCTCGGCTGGGTCAGTTGGTGTTTCTGTGTGGAGTTTGCATGTTCTCCCTGCGTTCGCGTGGGTTTCCTCCGGGTGCTCCGGTTTCCCCCACAGTCCAATGACATGCGGTACAGGTCAATTGGGAAGGCTAATTGTCCTTATAGTGTGAGTGTGTATGGATGTTTCCCAGAGATGTGTTGCGGCTGGAAGGGCATTCGCTGCGTAAAACATATGCTGGATAAGTTGGCGGTTCATTCTGCTGTGGCGACCCCAGATTAATAAAGGGACTAAGCCGAAAAGAAAATGAATGAATGAAAGTTGACTGTTGGTTTTTACAGTATATCATGATTGTGTGTCATTGTGGTAATTATGAATGGTGACATTTTAATTATGATTTTTTTCATGGCACAAATGAAACTTCAGCAGTAGTGGAGCTTTAGGAAACACCAGTAATTACAACTACAGAGGATCAGTGTGTGTGTGTGTGTGTGTGTGTGTGTGTGTGTGTGTGTGTGTGTGTGTGTGTGTGTGTGTGTGTGTGTGTGTGTCGTCGGTCTGCTGGTTTGGATAAATGGCAGCTGTGGTGTCAGTGAGGACGGAGGCAGAAGGAAACTCTGCTCTGCTCTGGTAAATGGAGGTTGATTGAAGAGGTGCTTCACTGCCTGCCTGACTGATGGACTTCAGGCCTGGATGCCCTGTTCTCTCTCTCTCTCTCTGTCTCTCTCTCTCTCTCTCTCTCTTTCTCTCTCTCTCTCTCTCTCTCTCTCGCTCAGCTGTTGGAGAGGCTCTTTGTCAAGGCTTTGCCAGTCAAACTGATGGAGCTCTTGACCTCTGTCCTCCATGAGCATTGCATTCTGTCTGTCAGAGGTTTACACTGGCCAGCGATTCACAAAAGCATCCAAATGCGAGTAATTACAGCATCCACTGACATCAGTTCACTTGTTTAGAGCTGATCAACATATTTAACCCCTGAACATCTTTTATATTGATGTTGGCCTGAATTTAAAAACATTTGCCCATACAATTAAAGTTACTCAGGTGTAATACGGTTCAATTGTAAATGAAGAGCAGAATTGCAAATTTAAATAGATAGCTCATTTTCCTTCAGCTTAGTCTCTATTTCAGAGGTCGCCGCAGCGAAATGAACCGCCAAATATTGCATCATATGTTTACACAGCGGATGCCCTTCAGGCGCATCCCAGGACTGGGAAACACCCATACACTCTCACATTCACACACATACATACAGTACGGTCAATTTAGTTTTTTCAATTCACCTATAGCGCATGTGTTTGGACTATGGGGGAACCCAGAGCACCCTGAGGAAACCCACACCAGAGAACATGCAAACTCCACGCAGAAATGCCAACTGGCCCAGCTTGACATGAACTAGTGACCTTCTTGCTGTGAGGTGACAGTGCTAACCACTGAGCCACCGTGCTGCCCAGACAGGCCATATTTCACCCCAAAAATAAAATGTACTTCCTATTTACTGACCCTCAAGTGGTTCCAAATAGCTTTTTTCTTCCGTTGAGCACAAAAGAAGATATAATAAATAGAGGTGAAAACCTGTAACCATTATCTTCCATTGGTAAAACAAACATTATAGAAGTCAATGGTTACAGGTTTCCAGCTTTTTTCAGAATATCTTATTTTGTGTTCAACAGAAGAAACTCATGAAGGTTTAATATACGTAAAGGCTGAGTAAATTATATGATTAATATTTTTTGTAAGTTTTTATTAAATATGCTTTATTTTATCTTATATTTGAATTAACCATAAATAAATAAATAAAAGCAAACAAATTAACATAAATAAATTAGTTAAATTATTTCAAATATTTGGGTGACCTATAAAGTTTTAGTAATATATGCATTTTTAATCTTTTTTTTTTTATTTTGAGTAAACATTATATTTAAAAAAATCTAATAAAAACAAACACATAAATAAAAAAATGTTTTTAATTAAAATACTTGGCTTTTAATAAAATATGATTGATCTTTTTACCTTATAATGTTTTTTTCATTTTTTTTCATTTTTGAGTTAACATTAAAAAAGGATAAATAAATCTAATAAAAACAAACAAACAAAAAAATAAATAAAATAAATGAAATTAATAAAATGTATATATATATATGATATTTTATTGAAAATTTTGAATTAACATTAAATAAAAAATAAATAAAAACAAACAAACACATATAAATAAATTTATTACTTAATAAATGTAATAAATTAATTAAAATATTTGGGTGAACTATATCTATTTAAAGTTTTAATAAAATATACTTTATCTTTTTATATTATTCTTTTTTAAATAAGAATAAATGAATAATAAAAACAAACAAACAGTTAAATAAATACATTAAATTAATCAACTGTATATTTATCTTTTTTTCAATTTGGATTTAACATTAAATAATTAAATAAAAGCAAACAAACAAGCACATAAATAAATAAATTAAAATAATTATTTAAAATATTTGGATGAACTATCTCTTTAATGTTTTAATAAAATATGTTTTGTTTTTTATATTATAATTTATCTTTTAATTTATTTTTCAAATTTTGAGTTAACATTAAATAAATATAATAAAAACAAATAAACAGAAAAATAAATACATTTAATAAAAATGTATTTTATCTTATATTTTATTTCAAATTTAACGTTAAATAAATACGTTTTGAATTAGCATCAAATAAAAATAAAAATAAAAACAAGCAAACAAACACATAAATACATTTAATTAAATAATGTTTAATTAAAATATTTGGGTGAACTATTTATTTAAAGTTTTTTAGAAAATATGCTTTATTTTTATCTTATTCTTTTTTCAAATTTTAAGTAAACATTAAATAAGAATAAATAAATATAATAAAAACAAACAAAAACTTAAATTAGATTAATAAAATGTATGTTTATCGTATATATTTTATTTAAAAAATTTTATTAATATTAAATAAATAAATAAATAATTAAATAAATAAATAAATAAATATTTTGCTTGTCAAAGTAACATTTGTAATTCACAATGATTTTTTTCTTTGTTATTTCTATACATTTAGTGGAGTATGTTATGTAGAATCCGATGTAAATGTGCTTAATTTTCACAAAAATATTACCTTAAGACTTAATTTTCTTTCTTTGTTTTGATGATGTTGTTGAAACCTGACCTAAATTACATTTGTTACATTTATTTTTATGATTTAATAACACTCTAAGCACACAATGCATTACGGATGAGATATTTTAGTGACATCTCAGAGCCAGCAGGATATTTAATTGCTTTTAATGAGCATCGTCTCTGACACATCTCAGACTGACGTGAAGGATTTGTTCATCAGTTTACATGCGCTCTAGCAGATTGTGCTGAGCTCTCTGTGTTGCTGAGGTCGGCCAGTAATATCACAGTGTTGAGAGGTCAATTAAAATAGATGGTGAAACTGTGACCAGGTTAAAAATTGGTCCTGCCCTTATGGAACTAAAGGCGACAAGGCCATAAAATCCAATAACAGCATCCCGCCAACACACACACACACACACACACACACACACACACACACACACACACACAGAGGCAGCTCTCCTTGTGTTCCACATGGTAAAGTCTGATTGTTTACCTCTGTTAGTTTGGCTGACGGCTGGCCTTGCTTATGGCTAAGGGCCAGTGACAGCAAGACTGCAGGCCTGTCCGAACCCCCAACATACACACACACACACACACACACACACACCCAATCCCCTGTCATTCAGCACAGATATGCTGCATAGAGTTGTTATTGTTCAAGTCTCGGTTGTACAAAAAATGTGTGCAAGGGAAAAGTAAAAATAAGTGAATGGAATCATCTTGAATTGTTGTAAAGTAGTGTTTCTTATATAGGAGTGTTTTCAAGAGCTGTTTTTAGTCAGTGTTGTGCAAATTTGACAATAGACGACCCTCTTTTGGGTTGTGAGTAACACTGTTGTCTTGCAGCAGCAACTGCTATAAAGAAGAATACAGATTTGCATGTTTTTTAGTTCAGGTTTGCATTGATTTCTTTATTTTTCTGTTTAATACTTTGAGGCTGCTTTGAAACCAGCAAATAAATGACTTAGATTAACTCTGGGACACACAAAAAAACTTAAACAGGAGTCTGTTTGACATTGACATGACTCACGGCTGAACTACCATACTTCGATGCTTTCAACCCAGGCTCATTCTGACAGCATACCCCTATATATATTTCTGAAGAGCGCCAAATATGTCCCAGGAGGTATGCCGTTTTTTTTTTTTTTTTTCGCAAATCCACCAGAGGCCGCTGTGTATGCTTTTTGAGATCTCAAATTTCTGCGAGTGCCATTCTCGCCTTCTGTTCTTGCATAGATCCACCAGAGGCCGCTGTCGACTGACTGACTGACTGAGAGATCAACTGACCCATCCTCCTTCCCTAAACCCAACCAATAGTGTTTTCAAAAGCACAGATTGACCACTGCCCACCCACTTTCCTAAAACCAACCGACAGTTTAAAAAAGTAATCCAGAAAAAGAAAAGCCCTCACCTGATTTTTACCATGTTTTCAGATTTTAACACATCATACCCTGTTATTTACTTGTTTATTTTATTTTTTGGCTTCTGTTTTTTTTAGAACCATTTTTCCAGAACTATTGTTCGCCATACATAAATAAATAAATTAAATTAATAAAATGTATTTTTATCTTATATTTTATTTAGAATTTTGAATTAACATCAAATAAATAAATAAATAAATAAAAACAAACACATAAATGAATAACTTTAATTAACTAAATAAAATATCTGGGTGAACTATATAAAGTTTTAATAAAATATGCTTTATTTTTTATCTTATGATGTTTTTTTTTTAAATTTTGAGTTAACATTAATTAAGAATAAATAAATATAACAAAAACAAATAAACAATTACATAAATAAATTAAAATAATTAATTTAAATATTATTAAAAATCTCTTTAATGTTTTAATAAAATGTTTTTATCTTATAATTTATTTTTCACATTTTGAGTTACCATTAAATAAAAACAAATAAATAAAATAAAAATGAACAAACAGATCAATAAATAAATTTAATTAAGAAAATTAATTTTTATCTTTATTTTATTTCAAATGTAGCATTATATAAATACGTCATGAATAAACGTTAAATAAAAAATTCATAAATAAAAAACAAGCAAACAAACAAACACATAAATAAATACATTTAATTAAATTATTAAAATATTTGGGTTAACTATTTATTTTAAAGTTTTTAAAATTGAACCCTGCCGTCGTGGTCAACTTCTCTCTGCGTCTCAAGTCTGCTGACGTACATGGCGTGCCACTGGACAAACTGGTAATAGCAGGAAAGTCGTCCACACGGAGTTAAGCGGTCAGGTGGTAAAAGCAAAAAACAGCATCACACCACCCCGTAGCATTTGTTTTAAAGATTAAATGCAGCCATACGTACTTCTGGCTAATTCGTGATCTCCAGAAATCTATATAGGGGTATGATTTCAGAATTAGCCTATGTTGGATGCATAATTTGTGAAAGGAAGTATGTAGTCTTTCCAGAAACTGCAGTTCCTCTATCGCAGACCCATTGCTCGAACTACATTAGTTATAATGTAAAACGTCCATAAAGACTCTGTAAATGGGGTAGGGTAACTAGAGAAAAACTGCATTACATTTTTGTGCAAATTATAGCTATTATTTACACAATTTTTTATGTAGAGTTCCGCTTGTAAATCTTAGGTCACCTATAGCTTTCGTCACGATCTACAGCTGCGTTCAAAATGGCATAAATGATTTCGAAGTGCACTACGAAGGGAGCACAACTGTCAATCTGAATATCACTAACTGTAATATCAACTGTAAAAACTTACTTTGAAAGCAAATTAGATGTAAGAGAGATGACTTTGTATTTTAATCATTCAAAGCAGATGTTTGAACGTTCTAAAGGAACAGGGCATGGGGGATAACTCGCTAACTACAGCTTTAGGGGTGCAATTTTAATCACACATGTTTGTGACACAGTTTATTAATGTTTATTCAAATGATGGATTCGGAAAACACCAAATCCTTGAACATGAGCTATGGTGTTCAAAATGGCATAATTGATTTGGAAGTGCACTACGAAGGGAACGAAATTGTCAATCTGACGATTGCTAAAACTGAACTGTGAAAAATAACTCTGAAAGCAAATTACATGCAAGAGAGGTGACGTAATTGATTTATTTATTTATCATTTAAAGTGGATGTTGGAACGTTCAAAAGTAATAGCTCATAGGGGGGATAACTCAAAACTGAACACTTACACTCTCAGAAATAAAGGTACGAGAGCTGTCACTGGGGTGGTACCTTTTCAAAAGGTACACATTTGTACTTGAAGGGTCCATATTGGTACCTCAAAAGTATATATATTAGTACCTACAAATTTCAAGAGGAACACTTTTGTACTTTTAGGTACTCATATGTACCTTTGAAGTATTAATATGGACCTTTTAGGAACAAATTTGAACCTTTTGAAAAGGTACCACCCCAGTGACCGCTCGCGTACCTTTATTTCTGAGAGTGTACTACAGCTTTAGGGGTGTAGTTTTAACCACACATGTTTGTGACACAGTTTGCAAATGTTGACTTGAATGATGGATTCAGGAAACACCAAATCCCTAAACATGAGCCATGGTTGTGTTTAAAATAGCATAAATGATTTCGAAGCGCACTATGAGGGGAGCACAACTGTCAATCTGAAGATCGCTAAAACTAAAAAATATGACTTTAAAAGCAAATTGCACATATGTGAGATGACTGGGTTTTTTTTAATAATTCAAAGTGAAAGCTGAACACCATTGGCTGCTTGTGTGCTGACATCACTGCTTTCAAGAGAGTATTTAAAAACATCGTCAATCAGCTGGTGCATCAGCCTATCAATCACTCATCTGCAAGGTTCAAGTGGAGAGATACAGAGAGAGTTTTTAATTTTTACAATTTAATATCTCTTTGAAAAAAAAAATAACATATCTATAACACCCTGACATTTTCTAAATATCTGTGTATTTCTTTCTAACATTGTTATTTTTTTAAATGACAAAACAGTAAAGAACTGAGCATTTCTACCTTTAATTACCATATTGGTCAAAATGACTGCATGCATGTCTACTACTTTTCGCTGTGACTTTAAATATGCGTGTATTTTCTGCCAAGCCACTTCCTGCTAACATAAACATAACTTTCTGATAGCAAAACATAAATTTGCTGCAGATATATATTTCAAAACAGCATATTCTATGCCGCAATATAGCTCCTGTTTTAAAGTGAAAAATGAAAGCAAGACACAGATCTATGCGTGTTCTATTATCTTTACACATTTATGGGCTGTATTACCAAAAAAAAGGTTGATATTTTTAGGGTAATGATGTCATTAAATATGATGACAGTCATTCAAAGCTTAATTTTAATATGTCAGTAGAAGATTTGAATGTAAATATGATGTGACGATATGACGTTTTATATGAGAACGGTCAGAATGACCAATCTGGTTATTCGAATAGTTAAAGAAATCTAGTTCCACTGTTAATATAGCCTACTCTCGTATCCGTGTTAACGCAGAATGAAGCGAGTGCATTGATTCCCATTCTGGCCAATCACAGATGTTTCTGTTGAGCTCCTGAGAACACAGCCATTCAGCTCATGCTCGTTGTTCAGTAGTTCACACATAAAGACTGGCGAGCGTCAAGGACGCACAGATCTGTCGGCAAGCTCGTTAACTTCCAAATCAGGCTCAAATCAGGCTGCAAATCCAGTAGTGTGAACTAGGCTTTACTTAATGAGGGTTTTCAAAAACACATATCCCAGGACATCCCCCAACCCATTCCATTCATTTTTTTATTATATATCCCATGACAGAAACAAGCTTCCATATTATCATGTCTCAATCCCATTCTCCGATCTGTCACCTGCAATTCTATTAGAGACACTCTCTGCTGTCAAAAACAAAAGTGTCTCAAACCCCAAAAATAAACTTTTAAAAACTTATTTACGCCCTTACAAAACTGACAAGTGCAGCAGATCCTGCTCCGAACCTCCAGCATTAACTCTCAGCTCTGAAAATAAATCATCTGATCACAGGAACGCGGCCTGCGTCGTCCGAAACGCAGTGAGCTAAAGCTGATCCACCAATCCAGAAGACATCAAACTCTCCCTGAAGGTGAAGTGCTCGGAAAACAACATCAGCAAACAAGAGCAAGGCTTTGAGAGATATTTTCTAAAAGCCGGTCCCGGGTCTCTTTCAGCAGCTTTACAGTGGAAAATCCAGTCGGGCTACAACTCCTCCTCATCCCATCGGACCCAAGCATCATATCTATCTTCATTGGCATCAAGTGCAGTCAGAAATGCAGACACGAGCACGTCTTTGCTAGAAAGCATCACGGGGGGAGTAAATTTGCACACTTGCACTGTCTAGAGGCTTATCCGAGGAGTGTGGAAAACTGTTTTTTTCTTAGAGTTTCCAGCCTAAGTGCTCCCAGAGATTCCAATAGAGTCTGTCAGTGTGGACGCAAGATGAAGCGGCTCATAAAAGCGCAGGGAACTGAGCCCATTTGTGTCTATTAGAGAGAGAAGTTCCAGCCCCATTGCTTGTCACTGTGGAGGATCCCCGGAGGGATTGCGCTCATTCCACCTGCGGCTGCTGCGTTATTATTATTTCCCCTCCTTCCCTCTTCATTCCTTTCTGGAGCCCAGAGGAGAGCATGAGTTCTTCCTCTTTTGAAGAAGAGAGATCGGTGTGTTTGCTCCATCTCTTTATAGCTAAATTAGGCCGCAGACTGGGAGCGTGGAGGATCCTGAGACCGTCTGATCACTTAAAACCGTAGATGGATCCACAAGCTCTCTTCCTGCTAATGGCACACGTGTGGGGAACGGTTTTATACCATTTCATACATTTAATGATGCTGGTGGCTTTAAAGCTGCATCTTAAGCAGCATTGTACAAGCAGCTGCAAAGTCAAAGGGAATGTTATTGTCAATCAGACCATGTAGCAGTAGCTACAAAGAGGATTGAAATTGCAGACCCAGGCTCATCAGAATTATGTGCCCAGGGATACATTTTTGAGAACCGAGAAATATGGACCTGGGACTGCATCTTCTTGCAGTTTTTGTTTTCTCAAATGCAATAGAGGGCACCATGTACATTTTTAGACAATGCTCTGTACATTTCTGCAGTTATTAACATCTTGATATCGATATCGAGCATTATATATCAGCTTTATATTGAATGACCCACACATCCCTTCACCTAAATCAGATTGCCTGAGCTAATGTGCATGAATACTTGAAAAGGATCGAGATCACGACACCAACCTTATTTATGGCCATTCTACATATTATCATCCTCTGAATAATAACCGTCTGATCGCGCTGCTCTTCTGAAGTAATTCACAACTTGGCATTAATGGCGAATCTCCTCCAGGAATGACAGTCACTCTTTGTTTACAAGTTTGTGGGCGTTTGAGTAGTTGCTGTCATGTGATGTCCGTCTGATGGAATAGACCGTACCTCGCGTTTGTTTCATACAGATTACAAATCCAGAAAACTTTTTGTTTTCAGGTGTAGTTGGTTCATTTAAAAGTCCAGATGTCAAGCTTTATGTGGATATATTTCTCATGTCTGTGAAGCAAATATTCTCTAAGATTCCATAGTGTTTGTTGACCACTAAACCTGTCATAAATACACCCGTCTGCTCCCAGCTTCTCCCCCATAAAAACGTCAGTCTATTGCGATCGATGATTGGCTCCTGTACTTGTAGGCAGGGCTTCATTCGCCATTTTGACCGTTACAATTTTCACTATTCAAAACTATACAAGTGACATGTCTTGTGTATTCTAGACTGATAATGTTTTTCTTTTTTGGGGTTTTGTTTTAGCTGATTTCTGGAATAGTCTTTTGCTGGATTCGAACGTCATCCCAAGTCTAACACTGTACATGGTGAGCTACCAAGAAAACCACGCCGGAAATACTGTCCATATGGAGGTAAGTACTGCCTGGTAGCATTTGTTTTACACACAAAATGCAGTCATATGTACCCACTAGCATTATTTTATATATGCACTTATATATGCATTATGTATGCATTTAGACTATGTATATATACTGTATATATATATATATTAACAGGTTCCATATTTCATGATTCACAGGTTGTTGTTTTTTTATGGTTATGAATTGCATTTTGGTAGCGAAAATTAAACTTTGCAGTTCAACAAAGTAACTTTTTATTTCCATTTTAGTATTTGTTATTGACACTGTATATTACTTGGCCTAAACTACTTGGTATCAAACCACAAAATATCCACAAAATAATATCATCCTAAAACAACTTGTTTGAGAAATAAATTATTACAGAACAAAGCACTTTTTCATGGCACCATATATTGGAAAATGTTTCAAGATCACTCACTAAATTGTATTAGTTAAAATGTATTTTTAAACAAGCTTTCAACATTTTTATAAAAATACAAACTATATCATAAATATATTAATTAGCAGGTTCCATATTTCCAGATTTGCCTGTTGTTGTTTTTTTATTTATTTTTTTTTTGTTTTTTTATGAATTGTATTAAAGGACTTTTATCTCTGCTCTGTCAACATTTGGTGGTGAAAATTAAACTTTGCAGTTCATCAAAGTAACTTTTATTGACATGTTAGTAGTTTTTTTGACACTTTATGCTATGTGGCCTTAACTACTTGGTACTTACCTCAAAAAATAAACACAATGTATTTAATGTGTTCTCTGTATTGCAGAACACTTCTGGTGCTCTTGAGGTGGGATACGGGTAGGGTTAGTGACAGGTTTGGTGGTCTGGGTAGGTTTAGGGGTGGGTTAAGGGCAAAGGCACGGTCAACAGTGTAATTATAAATGGTATTACTAATTAAAGATGTAATTATGCACAGATATTTAATCAATCATAAGTAAAATGTATAAACATGTATTTACGCAATAAGTGTATTACAGGTGTAACATATATATATATATATATATATATATATATATATATATATATATATATATATATATATATATATATATATATATATATATATATACATATCTACATACATATATATATATACATATATACATACACATATATATATATATATATATATATATATATATATATATATATATACATATATATATATATATATATATACATATACATATATATATATATACATATATATATATATATATACATATACATATATATATATACATACATATATATATATACATATACATATATATATATACACATATATATATATATATATACATATATATATATATATATATATATATACATATATATATACATATATATATATATATATATATACATATATATATATATATATATCCTAAGATTATCTTAACAGTATCAGTAGAAGAGTGTTTGATGATGCCATATTCTTGAGTGCAGCTCTGACATGCTCGTGTGAGCAGTAAAATCATGTATATCAGTTCAGTGGCTCCTCTGACAGACAGCAGAACTCCTCTAATACAGTCATTTCATCTGTAGAAGAGAGCCCCCCTCATCCGAACACCACACTTTTCCATCTGCAATCTCAGAGATGTCTTTCTCTGCACTCACTTCCTACAAGATGAATGATGAAGACGGAGACCAAAAAATAGAAATGAAAGGCAAACATCATTCGGGAGTAATTCCGGAGATCCGTCAGCGCCACAGAGAAACCCTCTCCAGGTCAGATTTAAATTGATGAGGAGGATCCTCGATGGCACGAAAACACCAGTGAGTTGTGTTTTTCAGCGTCACTTGCCACAGAAAGAGGTGTGAGTCTGCATGAACTGATGACCTGCCATAAAGACACACTATTACTCCCAACATTGGCTCATTGTGAAAATGTACCCCTATATACATTTCTGGAGGTCACGAATTATGTAGCTAATTAAGTACGTATGGCTGCATTTTGTCTTTAAAACGAACGCTAAGGGGTGGTATGACGCCATTTCTATTTACGCTTACCAGCTGATAGCTTACCTTTTCCGCTGTTACCAGACTTGAGATGCAGAGAGGAGTTGACCGTGATGATGGGGTTCAAGTCCGGTGAAGTAGATTCCGGAAAGCAGGTAAGACAAAAACCAATAAATAAAATAAACATGTAAATAACAGGGTGAGAATGTGGTAAAATCTGAAAATGTGGTAAAGATCAGGCGGCCGCTCGGGCTTTGCCTTTTCTGGATTGCTTTTGAAAATATTATTCGTTGGGTTTAGGGAAGGAGGTGATCGAGTCAATCGGTGCTTTTTAAAAACACTGTCGTTTGGGTTTAGGGAAGCGGTTGGGTGGGGCTATTGGTCGGTTGGTCAGTCAGTCAGCAGTCTCTGGTGGATTTACATGAGAACAGCAGGCGTGAATGGCACTGGCGAGAGGAATTTGAGATCTCAAAAGTGTACACAGCGGCCTCTGGCGAACTTGCGAAAACAAAGACTGCAAAAAAAAAAAAGCTCCTGGGGCGTATTTGCCGCTCACCATAAATGTATATATGGGTATGTTTTCAGAATGAGAAACTATCCTACTGCTGTCCTACAATGAGCTCTAATGGCTTTTGCTTGACCTCAGATGAGAGTGAGAGAGAAGGAGAGAGAGAGAGAGAGAGAGAGAGAGAGAGAGAGAGAGAGAGTGGCTGTTAATCTAACATATAACCTTTTCTTATAAATATTCAGTTGCAGACAAAATTATTAGCATGTGAAATTTAGATTATTACAAATATTTCCCAAGTGCTGATTAACAGAGAGATTTAAAAAAAACATAATACTTTTAATAACTAATTTCCAATAATAAGTCCCCTTAAAATGCTTAACTAGGTTAATTATGTTAACTAATCTAGGTTAATTAGGCAAGTCATTGGACATCAGTGGTTTGTTCTGTAGACAATTGAAAAAAAAAAAAGATCATAATGGGGGCTAATAATATTGACCTTTTTTGACCATTTTATTATTATTATTTTTAATTAGTCCAGCCAAACTGTCTATCTGTCTGTCTGTCTGTCTATCTGTCTCTCTGTCAATTCAATTCAATTCATGTTTATTTCTATCAACAGAGCTAATTATATTGAGTTATTATTTTTTATTATTATTGCTATATTAAGTCAAAAGTTTGAATATTTTTAAAAAATTCAATTAAAATATATTAAAAATAATATATTTTTAATTAAGACACAGTTTAACCAGCAATATTGCGAACACATGAACTGACACTGTGTGCTTGTAATAAGTACTGTCCACCTGCATGTAATCACACACACACACACACACACACACACACGCACACACACACACATACACGTCACTTGAATGCCTTTGCATGTGGACGTGTTAATGAGTGTTTAACACCCTCTGTCTGTCTGTCCGAGCAGCAGCTGAAGCGTCCCGGAGCGCCGCTGTCTTCTCATCCATTACAACCTGGCTGCATCCTCACCCTGAATCCATTATCATTAGTGTGTGTGTGTGTGTGTGTGTGTGTGTGTGTGTGTGTGTGTGTGTGTGTGTGTGTGTGTGTGTGTGTGTGTGTCGGGGTCTTTGCTCCAGTGGCCGATGAGCAACACCTGCTCCAGCCGCACTGAAGCTCCTCTGAGCATCTCATGCAACACTTCTGTCAGATTCACTGAAGCTTCTAGACCACAGGCAGAGACCACCGCTACATTTTATCACACACGCTTACATTTAGCTTATCATATGAAAAATACTGCTGAAGTCACAATTTTTCGCCCTCCTGTGATTTTTGCTTTTAATTTTTAGTTTTTAAATATTTTGTGAATAATGTTTAACAGAGCAAGGAATATTTTCACAGCATTTCCTATAATATTGTTTCTTCTGGAGAAAGTCTTATTTGTTTTATTTCGGCTAGAATAAAAGCAGTTTTTAATTTTTTAAAACCCTTTTAAGGTCAATATTATTAGCCCCCTTAAGCAATATTTTTTCGATAGTCTACAGAACAAACCACTGTTTTACAACGACTTGCCTAATTACTCTAACCTGCCTAATTAACCTAGTTAAGCCTTGTAATGGAAATTCATTTATAATCATCTTTTAGATGTGAATGCATTTTCTACATTGCTTAATTTTACTGTGCGTGACCACTCTGTTTTTGTCTTTCATGTTGTTTGTCTCCTTGTTTTGTATGGGTCAGAAAGGTTGAGACACTTAACGTAAACATGATATGGCCTGATTAGAAGACAAACCTGAAGCAGTAAACAAGAATCCAATACAGGGGAAAGATAACTATAATCCATGATGCTTGTGCCTAGCGCATGACTTTAGTGACCTCGTAAGCAGTACAGGGGAGAAACCAAATAAAAAGAGAGAGCACACACTGTCTCAGTGTCTCACTCTGCAGAAACTGTCGTTGCTGTATGATTGTGACCTTCTTTGCAAAGAATAAAACTTTAAAAGACACCCTGGGTAAGACTTTGTCTTTTTTACCACAGAGAAAGCCTCATTAAAGAAAAATTGCCACTACAGCCTTTAAATGTCACTTTAAGCTCAATACTAGTATCTTATCAGGGTTCAAAATTAACCTTTTTTCTTGGTAGCACGGGTGCTCCTAATTTTTTAGGCGCACCAGGCAAAATTTAGTCACACCCATCAAAAATGATCAACACCGTTACTACACGTTTTATATTAACAGATTTATTGCATTTGAAATCAACACCAATCAAAACTAATAAATAAACAAAAATCTGCATGCCCCTACGGGCCCTGCACACACTGATTGACGTGAATGAGATGAACTGAGTTAACGATAATAACTGCTGTGTTCTCACGGGTGGTGTCTGATATTGCACAGATGATATTGACATATAACTTATTATTTGCATCCGTCATCTTAATAGCAATACCGGTCTTTTCATGAGCTGCAATGTTATTTTCATCTCAGTGAATGGTTGTTCTGTAGCGATGATGGTGAACGTGGTGCATCGTGACGATTAAATGAAGGATTAAATTACGTTAGAACATCTCATGCTTAAAATGTGTAGACTCAGTGGCAAATACTGTTACCTGAAAACTCCATCCCACCAACTTCACGGTGAATGCTTTAGTCATTTTCATAGCGGACTTTAACAACTGGAGGTCTTTTGTCCACTCTTCAAAGTGTACATGCTGGATTGACATTCATTACATGATCAGTAATCAGATGTGCCATTATTTGTAACTTTAAGTGTTGTCTAAAACTAAATCTGTCAGTGTTGTTTTCATTCTCTAATCTTCAGACCTTTAAATTATCGCAGCTGTAGCTCCCTCTCATCTGAACTGAGTGATTGACAGCTGATGTTTAGAAAGGTGTTGAAAAAAGTCTTATTTCTGTTAAACAGAAATTGGGGGAAGAATATACAAAGGGTCTAATAATTCAAATGGGCTAATAATTCATATGGGCTAATAATTCATATGGGCTAATAATTCATGAGGGCTAATAATTCATATGGGCTAATAATTCATATGGGCTAATAATTCATATGGGCTAATAATTCAAATGGGCTAATAATTCATGTGGGCTAATAATTCATATGGGCTAATAATTCATATGGGCTAATAATTCATATGGTCTAATAATTCATATGGGCTAATAATTCATATGGGCTAATAATTCATGTGGGCTAATAATTCATGTGGGCTAATAATTCATGTGGGCTAATAATTCATATGGGCTAATAATTCAAATGGGCTAATAATTCATGTGGGCTAATAATTCATGTGGGCTAAAAATTCATATGGGCTAATAATTCATATGGGCTAATTATTCATATGGGCTAATAATGCATATGGGCTAATAATTCATATGGGCTAATAATTCATGAGGGCTAATAATTCATATGGGCTAATAAATAATATGGGCTAATAATTCATGAGGGCTAATAATTCATATGGGCTTAATAATTCATGAGGGCTAATAATTCATATGGGCTAATAATTCATATGGGCTAATATTTCATATGGGCTAATAATTCATATGGGCTAATAAATAATATGGGCTAATAATTCATGAGGGCTAATAATTCATATGGGCTTAATAATTCATGAGGGCTAATAATACATATGGGCTAATAATTCATATGGGCTAATAATTCATGAGGGCTAATAATTCATATGGGCTTAATAATTCATGAGGGCTAATAATACATATGGGCTAATAATTCATATGGGCTAATAATTCATGAGGGCTAATAATTCGGACTTGTTTATAAAAAAATATATGGAAAGCACACCCAAGGTTATGATATGGTCACACCACAACGCATTGTAAAAATAGGTTCATTACCAGGTTCCATATCTTGTGATTCAAATTTTTATTTTAGTTTATTTATGGTTTTGAATAGCTGTAAAGAGTCTTTATCTGTGCTCTGTTGACTTTTGATGGTGAAAATTCAACTGTGCAGTTTAACAAAATGACTTTTTTTTTAAAGATTTATTTTTGTCCTTTTTGCCTTTATTCGATAGGACAGTATTGAGACAGGAAGCGAAGTTGGAGAGAGAGAGGGGGGGGGTAGGATAGGGAAATTTCCTCGAGCTGGGATTCGAACTCGGGACACCCTGACGTGCTACTGCACCATATGTTGGCGAGCTAACCACTAGGCTATTGCACCAACAACAAAATGACTTTTATTGACATTTTTGTAGTTTTCAACAATAAGAAATTATATTAAGTCCCTACAATTTCAGGGCGTACTCACAATATGTACAGTAGCCTTGAACCGTGCTGAAGCACACTTATCCACTTATGCAGTGACACACAGT
The DNA here is from genome assembly GCF_903798145.1 of Danio aesculapii. NCBI lineage: Eukaryota > Metazoa > Chordata > Actinopteri > Cypriniformes > Danionidae > Danio > Danio aesculapii. The sequence goes on along the minus strand of NC_079446.1, from coordinate 44,619,471 downwards.
CAAATACTTTGCCCAACAGATCCACCACTTTTGACGCTCATAATTTATCATAAAAGTCCTTATGCTGCAGGTATGCTGAAGGTGCAGCTGACTTGCATCGAGAAGTTTGCGTCTTTAATAAACTGACAGTTTGCGTTCATTGTAAAGTAAGAACGATTAATAAATCCATATGAAACAGTCCCTTAATAGTGACGTCCCATCTTCAGTTTCAGTCTCAGCCACGCTTTGCACTCATACATCAAGCGTACCGGACCAATGCCCAACCAAACTGCAATCTGGCACACTTCATTCAACTGGCCAACTGAACCACGCCTGAGCCTGATTTGGAGCACTCACACTTGTCAAACGAACCGTGAAATGCACCTGGGCACGGTTCGAATAGCATAGTGTGAGTGCTCCCTCAAAAAAAGTTGCCAGTTTATTACAATGTTTTTTATTTATTAAGATTATTAATGTCAATAAATGTCTCTTTTATTGAATAAGGTCAAAAGGTGAGGAATAATTGACAATGGCTGCTGATTTACAAGAGTATAATGCACACGTGAGCTGTAAGAAACTAAATAATGAGTCAAACCAAGTACATAATATCAACAAACACATTTTGTTATTTCAGATTCAGAGGGAATTTAGCTGGTTGAAATGGGACACTGGTCGGCCCTGGTCAAACTGCAGCCCTGCCAGACTCTAGACACACACACACACACACACTCACACTGTCTGTCCGGTGTGTCCCCGGGGCCCGTGGCGGAGGGGACAGAAGTGAAGTGGACGGAGCGGAGGGTCTTTGGAGCGTGGCGTGAGGAGCAGGTCTGTCCCGTGTCACTCTCTCTATGATATCCTTCAGTGCGTCTCGTACCTGCATTATAAATGAGAGCGCTTTTATTTCCATCACAGACAGACAATATTCGGCTCTTTCTTTCTAGCCTGAAAGCACAGCGTGTGGACAGATAGAAGGCTCAGACCGGACAGATGTTAATTATGAAAGTGATGTTGTGAAGTGTGTGTAGGAGAGATGATGGATGGACGTTGATGTTGAAGATCTAAAGGAATGATCAAAATTGCATGGAGGAAAATAAACGAGTTGTTTTTATCTTTAAAGGTTTGTTTTAAAGTGCTTTTTAGTTTTCTTTTAAAGAAATGTTGATTCTTAGTGTATTGTCTGTGCAACATTTATATTTTTTATTCATTTTTTGTATATTATATTATAATGTTAAACATTTATATTGTTTTGTCATTAATTATAAAGTGATAATTTAAATTAAATGTAAAGCAATAATTTTATATATTGTATTACAAATTATCTTTTATTTTTATTATTATATTTTATTATTATTATTATTATTATTATTATTAAATTAAAAAACAATAATTTGTATTTTTTTATTATTTATTTTATTATTAGCATAATTTTATACTGTAATATAATTAAATATTTCACAATTATATCCTTATTAAATAGTTAATTAACCTCCTAAACTCTGCATACCTAGAGCCAGGTCCGTGATGTCATTTACTTCTGCATTCTTTAAATTTTAATGGTCCGTACTGGCCTAATACCCCCATAAGTGGTTCAGTTCTCTCATTAGTTGGAATAGAATAACTTTTGCATAGATTATGATCGAGACACTTTTCCTTTTTCTTATGATTACTGACATGTGCCGGAACCAACAAAATTAATTACAGCAACCTAGACTACACAGAACCTAAAAGGTGCACTTTCAATTTTGGGTTTACAAAAAAAAAGCACCTCTTTTTGGAGGGATTTATCATAACACAGACAACATATAATTATTTTAATCACTTTCAACAGTTTTTTAATGAAGTTTTTTCTTTAAAATGATACCAAGCTTTTGCATTTACACCTCTGCATGTGGATTTGGGAGGCTTTTTAATTTGGGTAGGCAAAATCCAGGCGGAAAGCCCAAAATAGCAATTGAGAGGTTAGTTAATTTTTTTTTATAGAAATGTTGATTTTTAGTGTTTCCAAAAGAGACTAAGAAAATCCTTTTAAAAATGTAAGTAGCAAAAAAAATAGTGTTTTTGTTCATAAAACATTTAATTACAAATGAAACATTCCTTTATAAATGTAGCTTTTCATTCAACAACTTTTTAAATAAATGATACAAAAAAGGAAGTAAGATGTTTGTTTTAAAAATGTAAATAACAAAAAAAGTTGTGTTTTTTTGTTGGTAAAACATTTCATTGAAAATTAAACATTCATTTATAAATTAAACTTTTCAGTCAGCACTTAATAAGGATGCATCAGAGTGAACTGTTCCATTCTTAGTGTGTCATTGTTAAATAAAAAATAATATAAAATAATTAATTAATTGATTGATTTAATTAATTATTTCTGCAAAGATTTTTCAAACAATCAACATGGGTTGAATTTAAACAAACAAATAAAATGTAGTAATATTCAACTTAATGTGTTTGTTTAACTTCAACCCAAACAATTTGTTTACAATCACCTAACTTAAAATAATTTTGTAAATCCAAGGAATCATCCATGAATAATTTTTTTCAGTGTAATAATAATAATAATAATAATAATAATAATAATTATGACTGTTGCATTCTTAATGTGTCATTGTTAGTTAAACATATCAAAAATAATGTATAATAATTAATTAATTTGTGCTTTATAAACATTTTATAAACATTTATGAAATTGAGCGGTCTCTCTCTGAAGGATATTAATGATTGAATTAATCTAAAATGCATTGAATTGAATTATTCATCCATTCATTTTCTTTTCGGCCTAGTCCCTTTATTATTCTGTGGTCGCCACAGCGGAATGAATCGCCAACTTATCCAGCATATGTTTTACACAGCGGATGCCATTCCAGCTGCAACCCATCACTGGGAAAGAATTGATTTATTGTGTTCTTAAATCATTAGTAGTAGTAGCAATACACTGTAAAATCCAAAAGGTTAAGGTACCTCAAACCATTTGAGGAAACAGATTGCAACAAACCATTTAAGTTCAAAAACTAATCCTAATGAGTACTGTGAACTTAATCCATTTGAGTAAATGAAGCAATTTGAGCACAGTAAAAGCCAATAAATGATGAGAACTCAAACCATCTGAGTAATGTAAAGTTAAGGCAACTCAAACCGTTTGAGGAAACCGATTGCTCTAAACCATTTAAGTTTGAAAAAAAAAAACGAATCTATATGAGTACTGTGAACTTATATTTCAGTTAAAGTAATGAGGTATTTAATTAACTCCTTACCTTCAACACAGAGTTCAAAACTCTTTTCAAATGAGAATTAACTTTCAGTCAATTTTGAGGTAACTACACTCATTTAATTGAATAAAGTTTACTGTTGGGTTTTACAGTGTACTACTACTACTACTACTAATAATAATAATAACTGTTGCATTCTTAATGTGTTATTGTTAGTTAAACATTAAAAAATAATATACAATAATTAATTAATTTACACATTATCAACATTCCCTAAAGTAACTGAGCATTTTCTTTCTGAATGATATTACTGCTTAAATTCATGTACTGAGTTGAATTAATGTCTTCTTAAAGTTTTAGTAATAATAATAATAATAACAATAATAATAATGACAGTTGCATTCTTAATATAAATGATTTTAATGAATAAATTAATCTAGAATGCATTGAATTGAATTATTGTTAGTAGTAGTAGTAACAGTAGTAGTAATAATAATAATGACATTAGAATTACAAGACATTAGAAGAATTACATTCTTATTGTGTCATTGTTTGTTAAACATAAATAAAATAATATATCATAATTCAGTATTTTATGCATTCTAAACATTCCCTAAACTAACTGAGCATTTTCTTTCTGAATGATATTATTGATTTCATTAATCTAGAATGCATTGAGTTGAGTTATTGTATTCTTAAAGTGTTAGTATTGATAACAATAATATAATTAATACTAATAATAATAATGCAAAAATAAAATATATTTTTTGTTTTTTAGAAGTAATTTAAGTTAATAAACCTTAATATAAATTATATTTTTAAAATTATAATTTTGCTTTTCATTTCATAAAAATTATTAGTTTTTAATTATTTTTTGTAATTAAATATTTATTTAATATTATAACATTTCACAATAACAGTGGATTGAATTTTTGAGAAAGAAGAAAATGTGTGTATGTATATATATATATATATGTATATATATATATATATATATATATATATATATATATATATATATATATATATATATATATATATATATATATATATATATATATATATATATATATATATATATATATATATATATATATGGTAGTCAACATTTGAATTGGATTTTTGCACAATTTTCATAAGAAAAGATTGGGATTTGTTAAATAGTTTTAGCACAACTTTACTGTAACCTATATGCTAACACAAATGTAAAAATAACTAAGTCTAACTAAATCAAATGACTAAAAATAGTTTTAATAAGATCATTAGGTTTTAGGATTTAATAGGATGCAAATCCTAACAAAACACTGTTATAGAATTATTGAAATAGAAGCTACTACTAACAATTACCCAGCAAAGAATCGCATTATCATAATATACACGTTGTAACTACTTGTACAAATAATTACATTACAAACGAATGTGGATTGCCTGAAGGTGCCGAAAGCAATACTAAACCAGCCAATTATAATAACAGCAATGAAGCTCTTAGCAGATTTTTGGCTTGACCTTTATATAAACTGCCTCCATTTTTACCTCGGCCAACTCCTTCAAAAAATAACCTTTGTTAAAAACACCCCCGATGTCTTCACAAACACACTTTTTAATGTACCTTTAGTAAGCTAAGATAAAGTGTCATCCTGGAAATTCTAAAAAACCACACAAAAAAAGTGCCTGTTTATCTCCAGCAAACAATAGAGGAACCCGATCTGGCCGGCGTACAGTGGCAAATTTCCTAATTAGCTTATATCGCCTGCGGTCACATTTTCCGAGAGTTCGTTGTGTGTTCAGCGCAAGACCAATTAGCGCTCATAGCCTCATGAACATGGTATAATGAGAACCCTCAACCCTGGCGCAAAGCAAATACCACGACTCCGCAATAAGGAGCTTATTTCTCCTCTTCTTTCTGCTCAAGCCAGCTGGCAAAAACCGGGGGACGAGTGGAACAAGACAAAACAGGCTTTAGCGGGACAAGCTGTCCGTGTCGCGGCGTATCTGCGTGTGCCATAAGATGTCCGGTTGCAAAAAAAAACAACAACTGCTGACACTGGAACTGGGCTTCTAACAGGCCCTTTCTCTTCCAGATTTAACATGAATAAGCTTGAATTGAGGGGATTACGGGGATGGAGAGTTGATTTGTTTATTTCTTTCGTGTTTTTTTTGGCGTCTGCGTTGGTTTGTTGTGCCAGCAGTGAGTGAGAAAGAGCTGCTTATCTCAGGCTCGCTGCACGGCCTGTTAGTTACGCTGTTTTATTGAAGATTTCCCTCAATCTTCCTCACTGCTGGCCTCTGGCTGATGTCTGTCTGTCTGCTTTTCTGTCTGTCTGCCAGAGCTGGAGATCATGTGGATTTTGAAGAGCTGCGAGATTAGGGAAATTCCCTTGCTTTCGTGACCTTTTGAGTGAGATTTAGATTCATGATCAAAGCATATAAATATGAAGTGGAAAGAGAACATAATTCGGTACTGATAGCATTTAGATCAGTGTTTGTATTGGTATAATATAATATAATATAATATAATATAATATAATATAATATAATATAAAAATATTAATATAATATAATATAATATAATATAATGTAATATAAAAATATTAATATAATAATATAATATAAAAATAAAAATATATTATATTATAATATAATATAAAAATATTAATATAATATAAAAATATTAATATAATATCATATAATATAAAAATATTAATATAATATAATATGAATATAATATAATATAATATAATATAATATAATATAATATAAAAATATGAATATAATATAATATAATATAATATAATATAAAAATATGAATATAATATAATATAATATAATATAATATAATATAATATAATATAATATAATATAATATAATATAATATAATATAATATAAAAATAAAAATATAATATATTATAATATAATATAAAAATATTAATATAATATAATATAATATAATATAATATAATATAATATAATATAATATAATATAAAAATAAAAACATAATATATTATAATATAATATAAAAATATTAATATAATATAAAAATATTAATATAATATAAAAATATTAATATAATATATTATAATATAATATAAAAATATTAATATAATATAAAAATATTAATATAATATAATGTAATATAATATAAAAATATTAATATAATATAATATAATATGAATATAATATAATATAATATAATATAATATAATGTAATATAAAAATATTAATATAATATAATACAAAAATAAAAATATAATATAATATAATATAATATAAAAATATTAATATAATATAATATAATATAATATAATGTAATATAAAAATATTAATATAATATAATACAAAAATAAAAATATAATATAATATAATATAATATAAAAATATTAATATAATATAATATAATATAATATAATATAATATAATATAATATAATATAATATAATATAATATAATATAATATAATATTGGGGGTAGTGGGTAGCACTGTCGCCTCACAACAAGAAGGTCGCTGGTTCAAGCCCCGGCTGGGTCAGTTGGCATTTCTTTGTGGAGTTTGCATGTTCGTCTTGTGTTGACGTGGGTTTCCTCTGGGTGCTCAGTTTTCTCCACAGTCCAAAGACAAGCGCTGTAGGTGAATTGAATAAGCTAAATTGGCTGTAGTGTATGCGTGGGTGTGAATGGGGGAGTGTATGGGTGTTTCCCAGTGCTGGGTTGTAGATAGAAGGGCATCTTGGACTAGGACTTGTAGAACTGCGCATCAATGGATTTGCTCTTCAGTGTTTGGACTCTCAGCAGTGAATATTAAATCACACTGAACTGAACTGAACTTAAACTTGGACTAACACGGTTCCAATTCACTATAGTCTTCTATGTGAAGCTGCTTTGACACAATCTACATTGTAAAAGCGCTAAAGAAATAAAGATGAATTGAATTTAATTGAATCTGCTGCGTAAAACACATGCTGGATAAGTTGGCGGTTCATTCCGCTGTGGCAATGCCTGATTAATAAAGGGACTAAGCTTAAAATAAAATATTTATAATATAATATAATATAATATAATATAATATAATATAATATAATATAATATAATATAATATAATATAATATAATGTTGTTAAGATAAAAGTATGCAAGATGAATTATTAAAATTAAATTAAATGTACAATTATAATTAACAAACTGCACAATTATTTTAAGTCCTTTAATTATTTTTTACATTGTATACAGTCCAATGAGCTGCTTCTGAAAACCCCACAATATTATCATTACTATTGTTATTATTATTATTATTATTATTATTATTATTATTATTAATTTTGATATTATCATTACTATTGTTATTATTATTATTTCTTCCTCTTTTTCTTTTTCTTCTTCTCATTATTATTATTGCTAATTATTATTTGTTATTATTATTATTTCTTCTTCTTCTTCTTCTTCTTCTTCTTCTTCTTCTTCTTCTTCTTCTTCTTCTTCTTCTTCTTCTTATTATTATTATTATTACTACTAATTATTATTTGTTATTATTATTATTATAGAATTAAAAATACGTTACATTCCATCTTATGTATTTTTATTCAATATTATATAAAGACCAAATCAATTTATGCAATCGTTTTATATTATAACGTGCTGAAATATTATTTATTTATTATATAGAAAGTATAGTATATAATTTTTATAATTTAATTAAAATATTATAAAAGTTCAAATGATGAATTATGAAATAAACTATGATATAATACAGTACTATATAATATGATAAAGTTTAAATCTTGAATTAGATTTAAAAATAAAATAAACATATTTCCCTATGTCATTTCATGTTATGCATATTAATCTTGAATTTATTCAAATTAATATAAAAAAAATAACAAATTAGGGCTTGGCATAATATTTTGTAGTGTTCAATATAAAAATATAATGTTATTTCTTATAGAAAAAAAGTATTCAGCAATTTATTATTCATTCGTTCATTTTCTTTTTAGCTTAGTCCCTTTATTCATCAGGGGTTGCCACATTGGAATGAACCGCCAACTCATCCAGCACATGTTTAATATAAGGGATGCCTTTACAGCTGCAACCCAGCACTGGAAAACATCAATACACTCTCGTATTCACACACACTCATGCACTACTGCCAATTTAGTTCATCCAATTCACCTATAGCGTATGTGTTTGGACTGTGGGGGAAACCAGAGCACCCGGAGGAAACCCATGCCAACACGGGAAGAACATGCAAACTCCACACAGAAATGCCAACTGACCCAGCCGAGGCTCGAACCAGCGACCTTCTTGTTGTGAGGTGACTGCGCTACCCACTGAGCCACCGCACCGCCCCAGCAATTTACTATTTTCATTTATTTTTAAAATTTTTTTATTATATTAAACAGTTAAAAGTGAATTACTAAATAGTAAATTATTACAAGCATTATTAGAGTGCATCCTAGAAAAAATATTTAATGCAATTTTATTTAAACCACACACACAAAGAAACCTCACTGCCACAATGCTAGATAACTGTAGTGCTTGTTAACGTACTGAACAATGATCCATGCACCAACATTTAATACAGCAGAGCAAATGATTTGAACAAACCCTCAGCCCTGCATTTAAGTGATGCTCGTCATCTCCTCAATATAATAGATTTTTATGAATCAGATATTGCGTAATCGATGCGTAATTGATTTTTTAAATGCTCAAGTAGAACGTTTATCCTCAGCGGAGCAACGGTTAGGCTAATGTCTTCCTGATCATTTCCTTTTCTGATCAGAGAAGTGATGGAGCCTCCGTCCCTTCAGACCAACATTAAAGTCAAGCCGGCCTGGGGATCTGTTTCTCTCTCTCTGTCTTCATCTCTTTCTGCTCTCTTCATCTGTCTATCAGCCGTAAGCAGAGCCCTATCCTCTCTAAACGCACAGTATGCACCTTTGCTCTCAGAGATCATATAGAGCAAGATTTTTCTTCAGATTTTTTTTTTTATTTTTGGCTTGCGCCGATTATGAAAATATTATAAAAGAGTGTTTGTGGAGGATTTTAAAAAGTAAAAAAGGCCTTAAAAGTGTTTTAATAACTAGTTTACCATGAGAAAACAGTGGTGTAGAGACGCAAAATCTGAATTAATACATTTAAAGGGTTAGTTCACCCAAAAATTCTAATTCTGTTATTAATTATTCATGTTTCCAGAGACTTTGTTCATGTTTGGAATACAAAATCAGATATTTTATATAGTTTCCCCGTATTGGGTTGTGACTGGAAGGGCATCCACTTTGTAAACATGCCGAAATAGTTGGCGGTTCATACTGCTGTGGTGCCCCCTGATAAATAAGGGACTAAGCCGATGGAAAATGAATGAATGAATGAATGAATGAATGAATGATATTTTAGATCAAATCCAAGAGCTCCCTCGTCCTTCATAGACAAGAACTTTCCCAAAAAAGGACCAAAAACATTGTCAAAATATTGAATGTGACTTCAGTCATTCGGCTTTAATCATGCGAAGCTCCAAGAACAAATTTGTGCACCAAAAAACTAAGTTAGAATTCGTCGATGTCTTTAACATCAGATCAGGCAAATGCCAAATACTTTGTAGATTATACTAATATCACACTATTGTACTGTCAAACGTATAGACCAGGGGTCACCAAACTTGTTCCTGGAGGGCCGGTGTCCTGCAGATTTTAGCTCCAACCCTAATCAAACACACCTGAACAAGCTAATCAAGGTCTACTAGGTATTCTTGAAACAATCAGGCAGGTGTGTTGAGGCAAGTTGGAGCTAAACCCTGCTGGGACACCGGCCCTCCAGGATCGTGATTGGTGACCCCTGGTATAGACTGTCAAACTCTATGATAGTTTTTAACAGCAGATGGCACTCTTGGCTCATTTATTAAATTACCAATGGCGCTCTAGGTTAGTTTTTAAGAGCATCAAGCGTTGCTCTAGACTAATTATTAACTGCAAATGGCAGTCTAGGCTAGTTTATTTAATCTCCAATGGCACTCTAGGCTGATTTTGAAGAGCAGACAATGCTCTAGACTAGTTTTTAACCGAAGAGTACGCTCAAGGCTAGTTTATTTAATCACCAATGGCACTGTAGGCTAATTTTTAACAGCAAACAATGCTCTAAACTAGTTTTTTAACAGCAGATGGCACTCTAGGCTAGTTTTTAAGAACAAACAGTGTTCTAGGCTAGCTTTTTAACAACAGATGGCAATCTAGGCTAGTTTTTAATAGCAAACGGAGCTCTAGGCTAGTTTTTAAGAGTACTTAAACCTGGTTTTTAACCGCAAACAGTGCTCTAGGCTAGTTTTTACAGCAGATGGTGCTCTAGGTTAGTTTTTAACAACAGATGGCGTTCTAGGCTACTTATTAAATGCAGATAGTGTTCTAGGCTCGTTTTTGTTACAACCTTCTATGCTAATTTTAACATCAGACAGCGCTCTAGGCTAGTTTTTAACAGCAGATGGTGCTCTAGGCTAGTTTTTAACAGCAGATGGTGCTCTAAGCTAGTTTTAACAGCATATAGCGCGCTAGGCTGGTTTATTTTATCACCGATGGCACTCTAGGCTATTTTTAACAGCAGACAATGCTCTAAGCTAGTTTTAACAGCATATAGCGCGCTAGGCTGGTTTATTTTATCACCGATGGCACTCTAGGCTATTTTTAACAGCAGACAATGCTCTAGGCTAGTTTTTAACAGCAGGTGGCGCTCTTATCCAGTTTTTAACAGCAAATGTTGCTCTAGGCTAGTTTTTAACAGCGGATGGCTCCATTGGCTAGTTTTTAAGCAGCAGATGGTGCTCTAGGCTAGTTTTTAACAGCGGATGGATCCATTGGCTAGTTTTTAAGCAGTAGATGGCACTCTAGGCTAGTTTTTAACATCAAACTGTGCTCTAGAATAGTTTTTAACAGCAGATGGTGTTCTAGGCTAGTTATAACAGCATAGTTTTATACAGCAGATGGCTGTATTGGCTAGTTTTTAAACAATAAATGGCACTGTGTTGATGACAATGCTCTAGGCTAGTTTTTAACAGCAGATGGTGCTCTAGGCTAGTTTTTACCAGCGTATGGCTCTATTGGCTAGTTTTTAACAGCAGATGGTGCTCTAGGCTAGTTTTTACCAGCGTATGGCTCTATTGGCTAGTTTTTAACAGCAGATGGTGCTCTAGGCTAGTTTATTTTACAACACCCTAAGCTAGTTTTTAACAGCAGATGGTGCTCTAAGCTAGTTTTTAACAGCAGATGGCGCTCTGGTCGAGTTTTTAACAGCAAACGTTGCTCTAGGCTAGTTTTTAACAGTGCTGTAGGCTAGTTTTTAACAGCAGATGGTGCTCTAAGCTAGTTTTTAACAGGAGGTGGCCCTCTAGGCTAGTTTTTAACAACAGACAATGCTCTAGGCTAGTTTTTAACAGCAGATGGCGCTCTAGTCTAGTTTTTAACAGCAAACGTTGCTCTAGGCGAGTTATAACAGCAGATGGTGCTCTAGGCTAGTTTTTACCAGCGTATGGCTCTATTGGCTAGTTTTTAACAGCAGATGGTGCTCTAGGCTAGTTTTTACCAGCGTATGGCTCTATTGGCTAGTTTTTAACAGCAGACAGTGCTCTAAGCTAGTTTTTAACAGCAGATGGCGCTCTAGTCGAGTTTTTAACAGCAAACGTTGCTCTAGGCTAGTTTTTAACGGTGCTGTAGGCTAGTTTTTAACAGCAGATGGTGCTCTAAGCTAGTTTTTAACTGCAGGTGGCCCACTAGGCTAGTTTTTAACAACAGACAATGCTCTAGGCTAGTTTTTAACAGCAGATGGCGCTCTAGTCTAGTTTTTAATAGCAAACGTTGCTCTAGGCTAGTTATAACAGCAGATGGCGCTCTAGGCTAGTTTTTACCAGCGTATGGCTCTATTGGCTAGTTTTTAAAAGCAGATGGTGCTCTAGGCTAGTTTTTACCAGCGGATGGCTCTATTGGCTAGTTTTTAACAACAGACAATGCTCTAGGCTAGTTTTTAACAGCAGATGGCGCTCTAGTCTAGTTTTTAATAGCAAACGTTGCTCTAGGCTAGTTATAACAGCAGATGGCGCTCTAGGCTAGTTTTTACCAGCGTATGGCTCTATTGGCTAGTTTTTAAAAGCAGATGGTGCTCTAGGCTAGTTTTTACCAGCGGATGGCTCTATTGGCTAGTTTTTAACAGCAGATGGTGCTCTAGGCTAGTTTTTAACAGCAGATGGCGCTCTAGTCGAGTTTTTAACAGCAAACGTTGCTCTAGGCTAGTTTTTAACAGTGCTGTAGGCTAGTTTTTAACAGCAGGTGGCCCTCTAGGCTAGTTTTTAACAACAGACAATGCTCTAGGCTTGTTTTTAACAGCAGGTGGCGCTCTGGTCTAGTTTTTAACAGCAAACGTTGCTCTAGGCTAGATATAACAGCAGACGATGCTCTAGGCTAGTTTTTAACAGCGCTCTAGGTTGGTTTTTAACAGCAGACGGCGCTCTAGACTAGTTTTTTTTTCAGCAGATGGCACTATAAGCTAGGTGTTAACAGCTGATGGTGCTATAGGCTAGTTTATAGCAGCAGGTGGCATTCTAAACTAGTTTTTAAACAGTAGTTGGCACTCCAGGCTAGTTGTTAACAGCAGACGGAGCTAATATAGCTCTAATATATAATTCATAAAGTAAAGAATAAGTATATTAAGATTTGTATACTTGATTCAATTTCTGTATAGTAGGCTATTTGCTTTTTTTTAATCGCATTACAGACTGTTTGAAGTCACCGTGTGTCACCGTGTATTGAAGTGAAGCTGCTCAAAATTTACAGATTAAGGAGTTTGGAGGCATTTTGGGGCTTTTATTAACTTGCTGACAGGGACCCCCGTCACAAAGGTTTTTGCTCAGGGCCCGTAGAAGTCTAAGATGGAAACACAGAAGATGAAACACAGATCACACTCGTCTTTATGAGCTGCCAATAAGATCTGCAGGAGAAGCGGCCACTGCTGCCACCAAAACAACAACAACAACAAGAACAGCAGTGACAGTTCAGCCTGAGGATAACAAGACTTTATAACCTCATGAAGAGCCTGTCTGATCATCCGGCCAGATCTTTATGATTCAGACAGAAGCAGAGAAGAGAAGGCTTTCCTTGGAGAGATGCTGAGGTTATAACTGTGTGTCTGGTACTCCTACACACCTGCTGCTGGATCCATCAGCACAGAACAGGAGAATCCAGAAGAAAAACAAAGCATCCTGCAGAGAACAAACAGACTGAAAAGAGGATGATCTTTTGTTTAGTTGAATGGAAATGGATCATTGATTCAGTGAGTCAGACTGAATCAGATGAGTCGTTTGGTGAACTGGATCAACACGTTTGCTGAAGCTGAATGTTTTGTTCAGGATTTCAGGACTGTTGTTTCTTATACTCAAATTATCTTCTCAAACGACTTCAGACTCGCATCAATATTTATATAATATGTATTAATTATTGACTTGCTTTGTTTTTAGATTAAAATCATCATCATCATCATCATCATCATCATTATTATTATTATTATTATTATTATTATTATTATTATTATTATTATGCATGTTATTAACACATTTATTTATTTACAAAATGTTTATTAGTCTGTTTATTTATCTGTCTGGTCCATTACTTGTTTGCTTAGTGATCCTCTAAAAGGAAAGACTCATAATTTGTAATATAAATGTAATAAAACAGAACTGTGTTGTTGTTGTTATTATTATTATGTTAGGAAAACATTTATTTAATAATTATTAAATTATTTAATTATTGATAATGAAATATAAATTTGTCTATTTATTTTTCTGTCTGGTTATTTGTTTGTTTGTTTATTCATCACAAGCAAATGTTAATTTTATTTATTAAGAGTAATGAGATAATACATTTATTTATTTACTATTATTATTATTATTATTGACATTTATTTAATAATTAAAAAAATATTCATTTGTCTATTCATTTATCTGTCTGGATTTTTATTTGTTTGCTTGTAAATTAGCCGCAATAAAATGCTCATTTTAATTATAAATATTAATGAGATAATAAAGAAATGTATTATTATTATTATTATTATTATTAATTATTATCATTATTAATATGTATTCTATTAACACATTTATTTATTTAATCGTTTTCAAAAATAATTATTTCTCTTTTTATTTTTCTCTGGGTTATTTATTTGCTTATTTGTCCATCACAAGGAAATGCTCATTTTAATTATTAATATGAATTTAATAATGCAGAAAGCTATTATTAGTTAATATTATTATTATTATTATTATGCATTTTAACACATTTATTTATTTAATCATTTTAAAAAAAAGATTTATTTGTTTTTTATTTATAAATGTAATAATACAGAAATGTTTTATTATTATTATTATTATTATTATTATTAGCAGTAGTACAGATAATATTCATAAAACATATTAAACAAAAATAATATTTAATAAACTATAGAAAGTCACAATACCATATATTTTGCAAGCCTTATAAGTTTGTTTTATTATTAAAGTAATAAGATCAGTTTGTAACTGTATAAAATTGATCTTTTTTTTTTTTTTTTTTTGAAGACATTTTTTATAGAAATATTTGCCTTTTTTATATAATTTCTCAGCATTTTATATTTTGCAGGACCAGAAAAAAAAACACCAAAAAAATTTCTTTTAAGTATATTTAATACATATCCTATGTAATTGGTTAAATTGTCAAAACAGACGGCTACAATACCAGCACCATAAGTCTTTCTGAAGTAAATGAATACATCTTTCACAGATGACTCTAAAATAAGAATTGTGCTGGTAAACTTCTCGTTGTTTTTCCAGGTCTGCAGCTTGTTTCAGCACCGGTCCAGATTTCTGCTTCCTGTATTTCCACATCAGTGATTGCTACAGTCCTGTGGGATTGACCCTCAGAGCTCCGCTTTCTCCTTATTACCTGTAACATCAGCCCCTTTAACCCTTTTTAACATGAGCAGCTCATTTCACTTGTGTTTTTCAGCAGGAAGTCCCATAATTCTCTGCAGGGCCGCTGGGGCTCTGGGGTTTTGCGGTATGGAGTGCTTTTTTTTTTGTTTTAGTTCACATCATGAAGCGATCAGGACGTTGAGCTTTAACAGGACTGACAGGTAGGTATACAGTACAGCCTCTTTCCCATCATTCACGCTTCAGCTTCTGCTCACATCTGAGAGAGATTTCCTTCTCATAACGGCGGCCTTCAGACTCAGAACACACCTTTACACAACTAAACATCTTTCACACCTTAATTGCCATTTGAGAGAAGTTAGAGGGATAGATAAAGCTAGCTGGCGAAATGGACATAGTCCTGGAACTACAGTGAAAACCTATTCATTGGATTTACACATTTTTTTAAAGGTAAGTGGTTGCAAACTATTTATACGGGCTGAATTTAAACAGACAAATTAAGTTGAACATTACTACATGTGGCAACATAGGCTCATAATGAAAGCGTAGCCCTATATACATTTATATATGTACATATATGTAAGTATGGCTGCATTTCGACTTTAAAATGAACAGTACGGGGCAGTATGATGCCATTGCTTTTAACGTTTACCAGCTGACCGCTTACCTCCATATAAATGGCTTTCCCGCTGTTTCCAGTTTGTCCTGTTACCTTGCTATGTATGTCGGCGGACTTGAGATGCAGAGAGGACTTGACCACGATGATGGGGTTCAAGTCCGGTGAAAAACGGTTCCATAAAGCAGGTAAAACAAAATCAGAAGCCAAAAAATTAAACAAACAAGTAAATAAGGGAAGTTTAGGGAAGTGGGTGGGCGGGTCAATCTGTGCTTTTGAAAGCACTATTGGTTTGGTTTAGGGAAGGAGAGGGTGGGTCTGTCGATTGATCAGTCAGTCAATCAGTCAACAGCGGCCTCTGGTGGATTTATGCGTGAAAAGCAGGTGCGAATGGCAGCCACGAGAGAAACCTTAGATCTGAAAAAGCATACACAGTGGCCTCTAGTGGATTCGCAAAAACAAATACTGCAAAAAAACGTAGCTCTCATATTTGTCACTCTCCAGAAATGTATATAGAGGTACGTTTTCAGAATGAACCTGGGTTAATAAATTGTTTGCAACCACTTAGCTTAAAAAGTTGTAAATCCAATAAATTTTTCATTGTATTATTTTACAAAACTACTTTATGGGTCAAATGTTTTCACACATGAAAACATATTATAGTATTTTTTTTAGTAAACAGTGTTTTTGAACTGTACTCTCAAAAAATATTATTGCTGTTTGTTCGAACAACTTATTTAAAATGAGTTGAAAAAATCATAGTTCTTAAAGTTTTTTGGGGACAACTTAATTGTTTTATGTTCAATTTTGTAAAAACAATTACAGCAAGTTAAGTTTGGTTTGTGTTGGCACAGTGTAAAGAAATTGTGTGGAACCGGGCATTTTTTACTGTGTAGAAAAATGTATTATACTGTAAATATTATAGTGTCTACTAGGGCTGAACAATATAGCTTAGCTATAGTTTGAGCTTCGATATTGCAATGTGTATATCTGCAATAGTCGTCATTGCAGGATTAGATTCATTAAAGATTAAAAGATATTAATAAATATTTTTTTAATTGTTGTATAACTTACTTATACCATGATGACCATGTTATTCTAAGTTTTTATTGTTCAATTTATATATTTGATTACCGTTAGACTCCCCAGAAAACCAGAAAACACTGTTTAAATTTTCTTTTTGCTCTGTCATATTGATATGCTTGTAATTTATCATATTTTAAGTAAATGTACTGCATAGGAAAGGACTTGATCTCAGTCGATCTTAATTAATGAAATCTTCCCAAATAGAGCTGTTCATATGATCTGATAAAAATTATATTTATGTCGCAATATATATCCCAGCAAAACAAAATATCGCAATGTCAGATTTTTCCAAAAATCTCGCAGCACTAGTGTGTATAACATTTTGCATACTGTAGTGAACTGATAAACTAATAAATACTGTAGTTTGCTTTAGTTTTACTATATTAAACTGTGGTGTATTGTAGTATAATATACCCTAAAGTTGTAGAAAACTACAGTACAGTATTGGGCAACTTGTTTATATTACTATAGTTGTTGTATTACCGTAGCAGCTATACTGTACTATTGCACAACATATTCATTCAAGTATTCTTTAGTGTTTTTGAACCATCCTATAGTACTTGAATTAATCTGATAATTCTATAGTGGTAATATTATGAAAACAATTTCCCAGTACTGTAATGTAGTTTCTAATACTATTGAAAATGCTAATAATACAACACTCCACAGATTACTGTAGTAAAAACAAATATACTATAGTATTTATTAGTTTAATAGTTCACTACAGTTAATACTACAGTATTGTTTAAAAACTGTAATATATACAGTATAATACACTTTACTAATCACAATTACTATAGTATTTATCGTAATTTACTTTATTATTTTTTTCATACAAGTGTGATTGCTGTAGAATAACACAACAACACTGATATCAACATCTAAAACAGAAAAAAAGGCAGGCTGTTGATCAAAAGTAATGTTGTAAATAATCTCCATGTATCATCAGGATTCACAGGTATTAATTCTGTTTTGCCTGTATATGTGTATATATTTGTTATATATACAGCAGCCATTGACTTGCATTTTATGGATCAACAAGAACCACACTTTTAAAAGCTAAAAATCTTCTTTAATGCTTTACTGAAGAATAAAAAAAGTCTGCTACACCTTGGATGACCTGAGGGTGAGCAAATGAACAGCAAATGTTCATATTTTTATCTGAACTGTCCCTTTAAATTGAACTGAGGAGTCAAAAAAGAAAAAAAAACGAAACCAAAAAACCCCAAAAACCTTTTTCTCACCCAGAGGGAAAATCTTCATATAAATCTAAAGAACCAACATCGATATCAACATCTGGGCTGTATTCTCCTCCCGATGCGGAAAACACGATCTCTCTCTCTTACACATAAAACACTCGCACGCGCCTCCACATATGAGCTGCGGATAAAATATTTATGAGCCGGACGTATCAAAACATACCTCAGTATTTTTCATTATTTATTTTCTTCCCATTTCTCTTTTCTTTCCCAGCATAATGCTTGCCGCAACCTGAAACCGGAAAATGACTTTGCACATTTGAGGGGTTAAAACTCAGACACGTCTCGGAGGAATATTGAGTATCAGCAAAAGCTCAGTGTGAGGTGTAAAAGTCTCCTGACGGCCTCCGTACTCTTGTCAGCACCCACAGATCAGTCCGTTTCCCCAGGAAAAGCCGTCTGGGTCCTGATGCTGACCTTTCGAGACTGGCTTTGACCTCTCTGGGATTTTGGTTCCTTCTCTTCCTCCTTCTGACCCGGAGAAATGAGCGCCAGTGACCTCTGAACCCCAAATCTAAAGGGTATAAAAGACTCTTTTCCCAGTAGACACTATAGGAAAACTAGAGCTGAATGATTTAAAAAATAATAATCTAATTGCAATGGACCCTTTTTACAAGACTGTGATGATCAGCATCAGCTTAATCCTCGAAAGTTTGTAATATTTGTACTTTCTTTAAAATGTATGTACATTTATAAAGCTTTGCTATGTATGCAACATAGGCTGAATCTGAAAACGTAGCCCTATATACTGTACATTTCTGGAGATTGTAAATTATGGAGCCAGAAGTTTTTCGTTTTTAAAATGAACGCTATGGGGCAATATGAAGCCGTTCCTTTTCGTGCTTACCAGCTAACCACTTACCTCCATATGGATGGCTTTCCCACTGTTGTCAGTTTGTCCAGTAACTCACCATGTACGTCAGCAGACGCAGAGAGGAGTTGACTATGATGACAGGGTTTGAGTCCGGCGAAGAACGGTTCCAGAAAGCAGGTAAAACAAAAACTAAAGCCAAAAAATTAAATAAACGAGTTAATAACAGGGGAAAAATGTGGTAAAATCTGAAAACGTGGTAAAAATCAGGTGAGGGCTTTTCTTTTTCTGGATTGATTTTTAAAACTGTCGGTTGGGTTTAGGAAAGGTGGTGTACGCTTGCAAACCGATGCTTTTGAAAACACTATTGGTTGAGTTTAGGGACCCTAGTCAGTCGATCGGTCAGTCAGTCAGTCGACAGCGGCCTCTAGTGGATTTACGTGAGAACAGCAGGCGCAAATGGCACTTGCGAGAGAAATTTGAGATCTGAAAAAGCATACACAGCGGCTTCTTGTTGTCACACTTCTGTTGGATACGTGACAACAAAAGCTTCTAAAAACATAGCTCCTGGGACATATTTGGCACTCTCCAGAAATGTATATAGGGGTACGTTTTCAGAATAAGCCTGGGTTGTTTGTATAATATAATTTTTGCAAATTGCATTATGAGACCTTGATCTCTACTCTGTCTACTTTTGATGTTGAAATTTTAACTGTACAGTTTAAAAAAAGAGAACTTTTATTGACATTTTAGTAGTTAATATAATGTATAGGGAATAATATATAGAGAAATAAGTCGGTAAAATAACTGCCAGTATAGCCAGTTTATTACAGGGTTTTTGTAGCGTAATATACAACACCAACCCAGACAATATAGCACTGCAAACTATTAAAAATGTTAATAAAAGTCACTTGTGTTTCCCGTTACTAGGTTGCAGCTGGAAGGGCATCCGCTGCGTAAAACATGTTGGATAAGTTGGCGGTTCATTCCGCTGTGGTGATCCCTTTTGAATAAAGGGATTAAGCCCAAGGAAATTTTAGTTTTAGTAGAGTTGAACCCAATTAGCCACCTAAATATATATTTTTTGTTAACCAAAATTTGCGCAAAGCTTTCTTACAGTATATTAATTTCTTTATATCAGCAGTTATTAATTTAATAAAAAAATGTGTGCATGTAAAAATAATAATATTGAGATATTATTGCAAATGCAATTAATTATTCAGCCCTTAAAGGGATAGTTCCCCCAAAACATTTACTTTCCACTTTCCTTGTTCCAGAACTGTTTGAGATCCTTAATTCTATTTAGATAGTTTGAAGAATGTTGGAAAGCAGAAGCCATTGACTTCCATAGTATTGTTTTTTTTTACCATGAAAGTCAATGGTTGCAGGATTTCAGCTGTCATCAAAATATCTTCCTTAGTGTTCAACAGAAGAAAGAAACACACAAAGGTTTGGAACCACTTGAGGGTAAGTAAATAATGAGTACATTTTCATTTTGGGGGGAACTATCCCTTTAGGACTATTATTATATTGATACTAAAACCCACAAATTCTTTAGCCCTACAGTCTAAACCAGTGGTAAACATGTGGCTCTTTGACCAAAATTATGTGGCTCTCCAGCTGTCTCCCTTCAATAATATTTTACAGTATAAAGAATTATAACAGTCACTTTCCGTTTGAAAATACAACTAAAATTCCCTCTTTATTGTAATTTTTTTACAGCAAAATTAATAAGAACTCTGTTAACAATAAAATGACGGTCGTCATTCATGGACTTGCTCAACATGTGATGCTTCATATTTGTTTATTTTTTAGTTGTGCATCGACATAAATAAAGATTTAGTTTAAACCTGTATATTTATATTATATATGTATATTATATTTATTAATACAGTAGCAAATGCATTTTTAAAGAGGCATTTTGAGATATACATACAGCCAAATGGCTCTTTAAAAAATGCATGTGCTAAGAAAAAATCAGAAATGGCTCTTTTCTGACCCCTGGTCTAAACCCTTAAAGGGATAGTTCACCCAAAACATTTACTTTCTCTTTCCTTGCCTGTTTGAGTTTCTTTATTCAGTTCAGATAGTTTGAAGAATGTTAGAAAGCAGAAGCCATTGACTAAAATAGTATTGGGAAGTCGATGGTTGCAGGATTTCAGCTTTAATCAAAATATCTTCCTTAGTGTTCAACAGAGAAAAGAAACACATAAAGGCTTATAACCACTTGAGGGTGAGTAAATAGTGAGTACATTTTCATTTTGGGGGGAACTATCCCTTTAGGACTATTAATTGTATTGATACTAACACCCACAAATTCTTTAGCCCTACAGTTAAAACATTTAAAGGTATAGGCCACCCAAAACATTTACTTATATATTGAGTACATTTTTATTTTGGGGTGAACTATCCCTTTAAGAGAGAGAAAGACTTGTGAATGGATGACATTTCTCCTGAAAAGCCCACAATTGACTAAATCCCAGAGATACTGTAGGAGTTCATATGTAGGTATTGTGTTAGGCCAAAGATCTTGGTTGTTGTATGAAAACAATACATGAGGAATTGAGACGCACACGGGTGAGGTATATACAGTAGGTGGCTAATTTTCTTATTTATATGGAAAGCTTTGCTGGAAAATCTGTTGTTTGGGAGTCTGAGCACTGAAACAGGCCATTGTAAGCGCTTCATGTTTCTTTTGAAAGACTGCGCTAAACTGGTTTGTGCTGCTTTTAATGTGTTTTCTGTCGTTGCAGTGATCACATAAAGCTGGATTTGTGCACGGACGGCACTCTGATACACTCTGAAGTTTAGGCATGGTAAGGTTTTTCTGTGTTTTTAAGAAAGAAGGCTTGAAAGAAATTGTCATTTCTAAGGCAGCATTTACTTGACCAAAAAGACAGTATAAATAGCAGCATTTTGAAATATAATAGCTAAATTATTGGTTCTCTTTTCTGTGATATTAAAGCAGAATGTTTAGCATTATTATTTCTGTCTTAAGTGCCAGAAGATTCTTCAGAAAATCATGGCAATATGCAGATTTTATTAATAATTTACTTTTCGGCTTAGTCCCTTTATTCATCAGGGGTCACCACAGCGGAATGAACCGCCAACTTATCCAGCATATGTTTTATGCAGCGGATGCCCTTCCAGCTACAACCCAACACTGGGAAACACCCATACACTCTTGCATTCACACATATAAACTACGGCCAATTTAGCTTATTCTGTTCACCTATAGCACATGTCTTTGAACTGTGAGGGAAACCGGAGCACGCAGAGGAAACCCTCACCAACATAGGGAAAACGTGCAAACTCCACACAGAAATGCTAGCTGAAGCAGCTGGGACTCAAACCAGTGATCTTCTTACTTTGAGGTGATCTTGCTACCTACTGCACCACTATGATGCCACGGATTTTATCAGTGTTTGTTTTGTTTTTTAAATTAACTTTCATTATGTTATTACAATATTATATAATGTTTCCATACAATAACAATAACATATATATATTGGTTAATAATATGGGGGAATTATTGGGAAATATGGGAGAATCCCCCTAATTTAATGGGGCAAAGAAACAGAATAATGGGATTCCATGTTTCTCTCTCTCTCTTTCTCTCTCTCTCTCTCTCTCTCTCTCTCTCTCTCTCTCTCTCTCTCTCTCTCTCTCTCTCTGGAATAAAAAAACAATATTTAACAATTAAAAAAAAAAATGTATTGGAAATTTTATTGGAATTTATTGGACATGATGTGTCACAGATTTCTTTACCCTCAAGCAAGTAAACACCAAATCAATTAGTTTTAATTAATTAAGTGGTTGGCACTGTTGCCTTAGAGCAAAAAGTTCACTGGTTCGTGTCCCTAATGGGCCAGTCTGCATTTCTGTGTGGAGTTTGCATGTTCTCCCCGTGTTAGTGTGGGCTTCCTCCAGGTGCTCCGGTTTCCCCCACAGTCCAATACACATGAGCTATAGGTGAATTAGGTAAACCAATTTAGCTGTAGTGTATGAGTGTGTGTGTGACTGTGAGAGTGTGTATGGGTGTTGTCTAGTACTGGGTTGTGGCTGGAAGGACATTGCCTAAAACAATACGCAATAGTTGGCAGTTCATTCCGCTGTGGTGACCCCTGGTATTCAGGGACTAAGCTGAAGGAAAAAGAATGAATATATAGATATTTAAAGTTGAAGGCAGAATTATTAGCCCCCTTTTGAATTTTATTATTATAAATATATAATTATAAATATTTCCCAAATTATGTTTAACAGAGCAAGGAATTTTTCACAGTATGTCTGATAATGTTTTTTTCTTCAGGAGAAAGTCTTACTTGTTTTATTTCAGCTAGAATAAAAGCAGTTTTTAATTTTTTAAACACCATTTTAAGGACATAATTATTAGCCCCTTAAGGCAATTTTTTTTTGATAGTCTCCAGAACAAACCATCATTATACAATAACTTGCCTAATTACCCTAACCTGCCTAGTTAACCTAATTAACCTAGTTAAGCCTTTAAATGTCACTTTAAGCTGTATAGAAGTGTCTTGAAAAATATCTAGTCAAATATTATTTACTGTCATCATGGCAAAGATAAAATAAATCAGTTATTAGAAATGAGTTATTAAAACTATTATGTTTAGAAATGTGTTGAAAAAATCTTCTCTCCGTTAAATATAAATTGGGGGAAAAATAAACAGGGGGGCTAATAATTCTGTAAAATGAAAGGCAAATAAAAGTGTCAGAAGATGAATCATCTGTTGAACTGCCTCCCAATCATCACAAATACTACAGAAGACCTATTGGAACCTGCATGGACACAAGACTCTCATAAAAATTAGTCAAGTTTGGTGAAGGAAAAATGATGGTTTGGGGTTACATTCAGTATGGGGGTGTGCGAGAGATCTGCAGACTGGATGACAACATCAACACCCTGAGGTATCAAGACATTTGTGCTGCCCATTACATTACAAACCACAGGAGAGGGCAAATTTCTTTGTTCCTGAAAGCAAATAAAGTCAAGGTGCTCCAAGATTGGCCAGCCCAGTCACCAGACATGAACATTATTAAGCATGTCTGGGATAAGATGAAGGAGGAGGCATTGAAGATGAATCAAAGAATCTTGATGAACTCTGGGAGTCCTGCAAGAACGCTTTCTTTGCCATTCCAGATGACTTTATTAATCAGTGATTTGAGTCATTGCAGAGATGTATGGATGCAGTCCTCCAAGCTCATGGGAGTCATACACAATATTCATTCTGTTTCCACTGCAGCATGAGCACATATTCTATACTGGACATTATTTCTGTTCAGTGACAAGACTTCTGTCTAAGCAAAGTCAGACCTTACTGTCCTAATGAAATAATTAAAAATCAAGGCATGATCATATTTAATTTTGGTAAAATAAGCGTAATCTAGTGACCTTTGCCTTTTATATAAGCCACTTCTGATACCAAATGATCAACTAGAATTCAAGTTATTATTTGTTGCTCCTCAAACTTGGATAGGCGACAAGACTTTTGTCAGGTTGTGTAAAAAGGAATACAGAATTTTATATAATAAATACACCAAAAAAATAAATAAATAAAAACTAGGCTATTTTTTAAGCTGTAAAACCAAACAGCGAAAAAAAATACATTCATTACCTTCTTTCAAATTTATGAAGAAAGCAGTGATTTGCAATAAATCTAAGCAATAAATCAAATTTGCAATAAATCTAAGCAAGCATGCATGACAACACAGCATGTCCACTTGCTTCTTTTCCCATCACGCACACACACACACACATTGGAGATGAGTAATAGTGAAAACAACAAGGTCGTGGAGTGTTCAATGCAAACAGGCGTCTCGTGGAGGGCCGTCGCTCCCCGGCCGCCGCAGCCCTGTGTGAGAGGAGCACCTGGGCAGCTCCATCAGCCCCACGACCATATGGACGGGTCAGAGGACACACACACACATTCACACACCTGGACACTCACACACACACAGGCTCTGAGGGACGCAGAGATGGAGAGGCCGCACCTGTGCTTTAAACAGACCCCCGGAGGAAGCCGAACACGAGCAGATTAAAACCAGGTCCAGATTTGAGCGTTTTCGACAAACTGCACGAGCACATATTTATCAGAGGATTTCAGGCTTTGCGCAGGACAAGTTTTCTGGAAGTGACCTAGACCTACTTGCGCTTGCTTCTGTGCCAAGTCTTTCCTTTTAAAAAGCCATCTTTATTCTGCCGCTATTATTAGCGCTGCTTGCTTTAGCAATAACTGCTGTTATTTCCAGGCCCACACACACAATCCGCAGGCCCGCTGCTGCACAAAAAGACTAAACTCAGCATTTCAGGACAAGTTGGAACGTCTGTCATTCACAAAGTTCTCAATGTCTTTTCAGTTGCGTGCCTGGTAGTTGTTTCGACTACTTTTATTATGTACGTTGCACATCTGTTCTGTTTGGAGAAGTGCATGAATTTACTATCTATCTATCTATCCATCCATCCGTCCATCCGTCTATCTATCTATCTATCTATCTATCTATCTATCTATCTATCTATCTATCTATCTATCTATCTATCTATCTATCTATCTATCTATCTATCTGTCTGTCTGTCTGTCTGTCTGTCTGTCTGTCTGTCTGTGTGTCCATCAATAAGCTTTTTTCCACTCACTTGTCCATCTATTATTCTACACATCCATCCATACTTAAATCCACCCATCTATTTATCACTCCATTCATCCATCCATTATTCCATTCCATGTCTTTTTCCATCCATCTATCTATCTATCTGTTTATCTGTCTGTCCATCTGTCCGTCTATCCATCCATCCATCCATCCATCCATCCATCCATCCATCCATCCATCCATCCATCCAGTTTTTTGTTTGCCATCATTGAACATGGAGAGAGGAGTTACATTTCATAGATTATTTTTTTAGCTAGTTAAATTAGCCATTCACTCATGGAGTGGGATCATAGATTTATTTTTATTTGATTTTAGTTTTTTTACTTGACATTTTTTTCATAGATGTAAAGCCAAAGATTTTTCATTGCTATGCTTTACGTTACATTACGTTATTTTGTGTTATGTTTTTTACATTATGTTGCATTACTTTTTTCATGCTGTTACGTTACATTTCTTTACTTTGTTACCTTTCTTTAAATTACTTTACATTGCATTATGTTGTTACTTTACGTTATTTTTCTTTACATTTTCTTGACGTTGCATTTATTTACTTTACATTTCTTTACATTATGTTACTTTACATTACGTTACATTACTTTTTTAAAAATATGTTACGTTACATTACATTTCTTTACGTTGTTTCTTTTCCTTACATTACTTTGTTACTTTACTTTCTGTTATGTTTTGTTACTTTTCTTTACATCATGTTACGTTACTTTTATTTTCTTTACATTATTTTTCTTTAAATTACTTTACGTAGCATTATGTTGTTACATTTTTTGTTACCTTATTTTTATTTACGTTACATCTCTTCACCTTAGATTGACTTCATGTTATGTTACTTTTCTTTACTTTACATTTCTTTACGTTATTTTACTTTTCTTAATATTCCATTTCTTTCTTTACATAACTTTTCTGTTACGTTTATGTTTCTTTTCTTTACATTATTTTCAATGCATTATGTTGTTACTTTTCTTTTGTTATGTTATTTTTCTTTACATTACGTTTCTTTACCTTAGATTTTTTTGTTATGTTACTCTTCGTGTCTTTACGTTGTTACATTTCTGTTACATTACTTTTCTTTACATTACGTTACTTTTCTTTACATTACTTTATTTCTTTACATTATTTTCATTGCATTGTGTTCTTACTTTTCTTTTCATTACGTTATTTTTCTTTACTTTCCATTACATTTCTTTACATTTCTTTGTTATGTTACGTTTCATTACTTTACGTTGTTATGGTACTTTACATTACGTCACGTTAATTTTCCTTACGCTGTGTTACGTTACTTGTCTTTGTTACGTTTCTTTTCTTTATGTAACTTTTCTTTGTTATGTTACGTTACTTTTCTTAGTTTTTTTTCTTTGTTACTTTACATTATGCTACTATTCTTTGTTACATTACGTTACTTTACATTATGTTACTTTTCTTTACGTTACTTTCTTTTCTTTACATTACTTTCAGTAAATTATGTTGTTACATTATTTTTCTTTAGTTTTCTTTACGTTTATTTTGTTTACCTTACATTTCTTTATGTATAGTATCTTCGTTACTTTACGTTGTTATGCTACTTTACGTTATGTTATGTTACTTTTCTTTGCAATGTTACTTTTCTGTTACATGTTCTTTTCGATATGTAACTTTGTTACATTTCTTTTCGTTATGTAACTTTTTTACATTTCTTTTTGTTATGTAACTTTTCTTTGTTACGTTACTTTTCTTTGCTACATTACTTTTCTTTGTTACTTTCATTTCTTTACATTACTTTCAGTGCTGTTACTTTTCATTTCATTTTTCTCTGTTTATTTACGTTGTTACATTACGCTACTTTGTTACATTACTTTTCTTTGTGTTATGTTACTTTCTTTACGTTTCTTTTATGTTATGTTACTCTATGTTGTTACATTACGTTGAATTACGTTTTGTCACGTTACTTTTCTTGGTTACTTTTTTTACTTTACGTTGCTTTACATTACATTGTTACTTTTCTTTATGTTATGTTTCTTTTTTTGCATCACTTGAATTTTTTCATAGACAAAAAAACTGATTGTTTTTTGTTTGTTTGTTTGCTTGTTTGTTTGCTTGTTTGTTTATCATCGTTGGACAGTTTTATTTATTTATTTTGACTGGAAATTGAAATGCCACTCATCATTTAGGTCTCAATGGCACTCATCATTTAAGTCCACCTAAATGACGAGACTTCTTCTCCAGATTTGCCGCTCTCTGTCCAGTCTCTCTGAATGACACTTGTGAGCGAATCATAACGAGCTCATTAGGAACTGGCTGTTAATAAGAGCCTCCGTCATTATCTGTTCATCTGCTGATGTTTATGGCTGATCTGTTAATGGTGTCGTCTGGTTCCTGTGTTTGATGGTTATCTGTCGTGTCTCTGAAGAGGACGTGTGTTGGAGGCCTGCTCAATTATCCTTCCCCACTTTCCTTTCATGACTTTAATCTTTAATACTTTCTTACACTCTTTACTTTATTGCTCAAGCGTTTTCTAAAAGCCGATTACAGTGGAGGGCTCATAACTCTCGCCAACACCTGTTCCACTGCAATTTACCTGTTTACTGACAAGTTAGCAATGTGCTAATGTACTGGAGACCGGTGTGTGCTCCCCGTCCAAACACCCACTGCTCTGAGCCGCCGAACAGCAGATGTGTGTGAGAAAAACACTGAGGAGAGACGCGTTTATCACTGTGCGCTTATAATGCTCTCATTTCAGTGTAGCATGTAAAAGTAAACTTTTAACTACACTTGTAATTTGTGAAATTATTGCAATTGTGAAATCGCACATGACATATTTAAAGGGACAGTCCCAGAATTTCTGCAGGGTCTTAAAATGTCTTAAATCTCAAATTCCAAAGTTTTGGTCTTAAAAAGTCTTAAATTTACTGAAATATTGTGTTCTGGCCAAAACCCATACAATCACCAACAATCAACTAAATAAAACTTTTAACTTTGTATTTAAAAAGGTTTTATTTTAAAAAATAGATTTTTAACTCTATTTATCATAATAGTTTAATTATTTTGCTTACAGGAAAATGTTTACAAGTTTGTTTAAAAGTTCTCCATGTATTTACTGCTGAGTACACCGACCTGGACAGATTGTTGTGCATAGATTTAGTTTATTATAGTTTTAAAACTTTTTAAACATTTGTTCTTTTTTATTTATTTATTTTTTATTTTATTTGTATTTATTTAAATTTTTTATATTAAAATCTGCTACTGTAAAATACCAAAATCTCAAAAACTGCTACTCTAAAATTGAAAAAAACACAAAGACTCACTCATAAAATAATAATTAAAATAAAATAAATAATAATAAACAAATACCAAATTTGCCACTCAAAATAAATAATATATAAATACCAAAATATCAAAATCTGCTACTGTAAAATACCAAAAAACTCATTTTTACTTTTAAATTCATCATTTGTTCTTTTTATCTTGTTTTGACTTCCCAATGCTATTTTTTTTTAGAATCGGTTTTGAGTCTTGTCCTGGAAAATGTCTGTACTCCTTCACTTGAAAGTGCAAAACGAAGAGTAGGGGTAAGGGGAAGGGCTAAGGGGTAGAATTAGAATTAGGCCTTGATGTCTTAAGTATGACTTTTAAAGTAGTACATTTTGAATTTATGCATTCATCCATTTTCCTTCGGCTTAGTCCCTTTATTCATTAGGGGTCGCCACAGTGGAATGAACTGTCAACTTATCCAGCATATGTTTTATACAGCAGTCATACACTACGGCCAATTTAGTTTACTCAATTCACCTATAGCACATGTATTTGGACTGTGGGGGAAACCGGAGCACCCGGAGGAAACCCACGCTAAGACGGGGAGAACATGCAAACTCCACACAGAAATGCCAACTGGCCCAGCCGGGACTTCTTGCAGTGAGGCGATAGGGCATTCATAACAAACAATAAAAATTTAGCAATGTTCTTAATTCATTTTTTTACATTCAGCCCAAATTGTTTGTAACTACTTGCCTTAAAAAATCTTTAAATCCAATTGATATTTTTTTCTGTGTACTTTTGGTATTTACATTTTTGAATTAATAAGTCATAATTTAGATTTCTTTCTTATTTATTTAGTTAGTTATTTTATTTATTTATTTATTTTCAATGTCCAAATAGGATTTAGTGAGGCTTAATTTACATTTTCATAATTATTTATGGTGACACGGTGGCTCAGTGGCTAGCACCGTCACCTCACAGCAAGAAGGTCACTGGTTCGAGCCTCAGCTGAGTCAGTTGGCATTTCTGTGTGGAGTTTGCATGTTCTCCCCGTGTTGGTGTGGGTTTCCTCTGGGTGCTCCGGTTTCCCCCACAATCCAAAGACATACGGTAGAAGTATATTAAATAAACTACATTGGCCGTAGTGTATGAGTGTGCTTGAATGCAAGAGTTTATTGCTGTTTTCTCAGTACTGGGTTGCAGCTGGAAGGGCATTCGTTGCGTAAAACATATGCTGGAATGGTTGTTGGTTCATTCCGCTGTGGTGACCCCTGATAAATAAGGGACTAAGCCAAAGAAAAATGAATGAATGTTATTATTATTCATATTATTTATAATATTTAACTTATTTGTAAATATTTAAAATGTGGAAATGGACTTTAGTATGTCTTAATTTAGTTTATTTATTTATTTATTCATTTATTTATTTATTTATTTATTTATTCATTCATTCAATTAGTTGTGGAATTGTCCTTTCACGTGAGGGTTGAGTAAATGATAGCAGAATTTACCTAGGCAGAAATAAGTCTTTAAAACATCTCCCAGCATCAGCCATTATTATTGTGTGGTCAGTAACTCAGCTCTCAGCGGCTCTGGCCAACTGTCCTGCCCATTAATGTATGATTTACAGCGATTAACTTTTGCTGATTAGAGTGATTATTTGGAGTGTGGCGCGGCTCTGCCTTCCTCCAGTGTGTCGGACCATCCTGCCAGCGGCTTTAAACTTCCACCGGGGATCCAGCCGAACCTCTGCCAGAGCGGCTAATCTGTAATCATTCATGGCTGACTTATACAAACCGCTCTGTTTTCTGGCACTCGCCGGCCGGTTCTTCTTCATCTCCCCGCAGTAAACAAACGGCGCGTGGAAAGGTTAGTCACTGGCGCGAGCAGACAGATCTCTGAAGGAAACGGGGTGTTAAGCATGTCGGAGCCGTTCAAGTCCAAAAAGGTGATTTGGCTTTGGAACGGGCCGACTTTTTGTTTAGTTGTTTGTGTTTTTTGAAGCTCCATGAGAGATGTTTTTCTGCAGAGAACAGTGATAACTCAAGCCCGTGGCTGCTCCAAGAGTTTCACATCACCTCTGTTTCTGAAATAAGCACTTTATTGTGGCTGATGTTCATTTTCAGCAGATTTGCGAGGAGGGAGTTGTTAAGAAGAGACTGTCTACAATCTGGATGTTTTTAGCATTTAGCAGCCAATGGATTCTAATGACTCCTGTTTTGTTTATGGGTCATTCCTGGCATTCAGCTTGAGCAAACTTTTTTTTTTTATATAAGGGAGCTATTTTGCCCCTTTTTACAAGATGTTGAATAAGTTTCTGATGTCTTAAGAGTGTGTATATGATGTTTCAGCTCAAAATACATCAGCAATAATGTTTTATAACTCTCTGAAACTGCCCCTTTTAGGCTTTGATCCTAATTGTGGTGTTTTGGTGACTGTCGCTTTAAATTCAAATGAGATTGTGCTCTTTTCAAAAGAGGGTGGAGCTACAAATGCCTGTGTGTCAGCATAGTGGCAGATTCAATAACAACACTAATGTCTAATGCTTATGAGCAGGGTCAGACGGAATCTGCAGACGTGTTTTGCTGTTTCTGCGGAATTATTTTAGGAGTATCATAACTAAAACCATAACATGTGAAATAAAAAGTATTACCTTTTTAACTTTTATTTGTATTTAAATTGCAAATCCAATTAGATCCACTTTATTTGGTAAACAACGCAAGCCTCTCATATAATATATCTACTAAAAGAGAAAATATTACTTTACACTGTATTACACTGTATTGTACATAAATCAGAAGAACATTTTCACATTAGTCAATAATATTCCTGTAATTAATCTGCAGAATTCTGTGCGCAGATTCCGTGTGGGCCTACTTATGAGGAAGAGTGTGTAAAACAGTGTTTAAACCTCTTATAAAAGTGATTTTGCATAAAAGGTCCTCTTTAATACACTGTTTATTTTTTTAAATAGCTTACATAGTTAGGCAGAACTCCAACTTTTCAAAATGAAAAAATCTAATTTTCTCTTTTACTTTATTTTAGACACCTTTTATTCTTTCTCTTCTTTCTTTCTTCTTTTTTCTTCTTTCTTTCTTTCTTCTTCTTTCTTCTTTTTTTCTTTTTCTTTCTTTCTTTCTTTTTTCTTTCTTCTTTTTTCTTTTTCTTTCTTCTTTCTTTCTTTCTTCTTTCTTTCTTTCTTTCTTTCTTTCTTCTTTTTTTCCTTTTTCTTTCTTTCTTTCTTCTTTCTTTCTTTCTTCTTTTTTCTTTTTCTTTCTTATTTCTTCTTTTTCTTTCTTTCTTTCTTTCTTTCTCTCTTTCTTTCTTTCTTCTTTCTTCTTTTTTTCTTTTTCTTTCTTTCTTTCTTCTTTCTTTCTTTTTTCTTTTTTTCTTTTTCTTTCTTTCTTTCTTCTTTCTTTCTTTTTTCTTTTTTTCTTTTTCTTTCTTTTTTCTTTTTCTTCTTTTTTTCAGTTTTTTTCTTTCTTTCTTTCTTTTTTCTCTTTTCTTGTTTTTTTTTCTTTCTTTTTTCTTTTTCTTTCCTTTTTCTTTTTCTTCTTTTTTTCTTTTTTCTTCTTTTTCCTTTTTTCTTTCTTTTTTTCTTTTTTCTTTTTCTTCTTTTTTCTTCTTTTTCTTTCTTTCTTTCTTCTTTCTTTCTTTCTTTCTTTCTTTCTTCTTTTTTTCCTTTTTCATTCTTTCTTCTTTCTTTCTTCTTTTTTCTTTTTCTTTCTTCTTATTTCTTCTTTTTCTTTCTTTCTTTCTTTCTTTCTTTCTTCTTCTTTCTTCTTTTTTTCTTTTTCTTTCTTTCTTCTTTCTTTCTTTCTTTCTTTCTTTCTTTCTTTTTTTCTTTTTCTTTCTTTCTTTCTTTTTCTTCTTTTTTTCTGTTTTTTTCTTTCTTTCTTTCTTTTTTCTCTTCTTGTTTTTTTTTCTTTCTTTTTTCTTTTTCTTTCCTTTTTCTTTTTCTTCTTTTTTTCTTTTTTCTTCTTTTTCCTTTTTTCTTTCTTTTTTTCTTTCTTTCTTTTTTTCTTTTTTCTTTTTTCTTTTTCTTTTTTCTTTTTTCTTTTTCTTTTTTTCTTTTTTCTTTTTCTTCTTTTTTTCTTCTTTTTCTTTCTTTCTTTCTTTCTTTCTTTTTATTTTTACTTTATTTTTCCAATTTTCTTTTCACTTTCTTTGATCTTTCTTTCTTTTTTCCTTTTCTTTCTTTCTTTCTTTTTCTTGTTTTTATTTTATTTGTCACCTCTTTTTCTTTTTTCTTTCTTTTCACTTTATTTGATCTTTCATTCTTTTTTCCATTTCTTTCTTTCTTTCTTTTTATCGCCTTTTTAATTTTTTCTTTTTTTTCTCTCACTTTCTTTCATCTTTCTTTCTTTTCTTTCAAATGCATGAAATCCTTCATCCCGCAAACAACATGAGGGTGAGTAAATAAAATCATTCAGTTTTTGGGTTAAAAACTCTTATAGTTGAACAGCTTATGTGTCAAAATCAAGTCAAGTCACTTTTTTTCCATAGCACTATATACGATACAAATTAGCTTTACAGAGATAAACAGGCAAAACTCTGTACAATCAATTATTAGTAAGACTGTGAGTTCAATAACAGCAGCTCAAGAGAAATACGGCACTGTTTTTATATTATTATTATTTATTCAATCAGATTAAGTCAGTTCAATGTAAATCTAGGAGCAAATACCTACACACAGAGGTTTTTTCATAAGGGAATTTGTACATTGTATTCAACGAATATAAATGAGTTCTTGTACACAAGTGAGTTTGTGTAATAATTAGAGCGACATTCATTAGAATGTAAATACAAATAGCACTCTGGGAATTCAAAAGCACACCACAATATATATGCATGGAAATACAACAAAGTATATCCAAGGTTTAATCTAATTATGATTTAAATATAATTATCATTAAAGTTATTGGCGAGATTGTGTGAGGTTAAAGCAGTGAGTGCATGAACGGAGAAGTTGTGCAGGTTTGCTGGAGTCCCTGAAGGTCTGGGGTTATCGTCACTTCTGGTATTAATCTAATAAGTGAAGTTTAGGTGCTAATGGAGGGCCAGGTGCATGTGTGTGTGGCGGATCGGCCTCTGGGACATGGCTTTGAGTGCGTGTGTGTGTGTGTGTGTGCATCAGGTGGGCTTGAACTGGCTCATTTGACTCAGACAGCATGCGCTTTGGACGTGTCCTAACCTGAGCGGCAGGAGGCATCTGCCTAATGATGAAAAACTGGAGTGTGCCATCGAAATGATCATCACACACACACACACACACACATCACGCCGTCCTCCCAGGACACTCGCAGACATTCTTCAACTCCATTTCTGCTTTTAAAGTCATTTGCCTTCTGGAACTTGCTGTAAACTACAAACCTGGTTTCTAATTGCAAAGTATGTCAAAAAGTAAAATTGTTATGATGAATGTCACAGATCCATGTCAGGGTCAAGGAAGTTTTTGGTTTAGGAAATGAAGCCAAGGATGATTTGATTTCATTTTCACTCATTCGTGATTTCTTAAATTATAAACAATTAAACAATGAATTCAGGTGGTGCAGTGGTTAGTACCATCACCTCACCAAGAAGGTTGCTGGTTCGAGCCTGGCTTCTCCCAGTGTTGGCGTGGGTTTCCTCCAGGTGCTCTGGTTTTCCCAACAGTCCAAACACATGCGCTATAGGTGAATTTAATAAACGAAATTGGCTGTAGTGTATGTGTGTGAATAGGAGTGTATGGATGTTTCCCAGTACTGGGTTGCAGCTGGAAGGGCATCCGTTGTGTAAAACATGCTGGATAAGTTGGTGGTTCATTCCGCTGTGGCGACACCTGATGAATAAAGGGTAATACCAAGCTGAAAATTAATGAATGAATAATATATATTTGTATTTATTTACATTTATTTATATATATATATATATACTTTATTTTTACTTTATATATTTTGTATATTTAGACACATCTAGATTCTTATAAATGAATCATTGTAAATATACTGATTATTATTGTTTATTATTACTGTTTTATCCAAAAATAATGATTGTTAATTGTACAGTTTATTCAGATTTATTTATTTAACTATTTATTTATTTATTGTATTTTTATTAGATTATTATTAATATTATTATTTTATTATATATTACAATACTGTACTACTATTTACTGTGTTAACTATGTTTTTTTCTTCTTTTTTAAATAAATATGTATGTTCTTCCTAATGTAAACTTTATAAATGCTTTGGCAATGCATTTGTAACATTTGTCATGCCAATAAAGCAATTATTGAATTGGATTGAGTTGAGAGAGAGAGAGAGAATCTCAATTCATTCATTCATTCATTTTCTTTTCGGCTTAGTCCCTTTATTAATTAGGGGCTGCCACAGCAGAATGAACCGGCAACTTATCCAGCATATGTTTTACGCAGCGGATGCCATTCCAGCCACAATCCAGCACTGGGAATCACCCACACTCATTCAAACACATACACTACGGACAATTTAGCTCATCCAATTCACATATAGCGCATGTGTTTGGACTTGTGGGGGAAACCGGCGCACCCTGAGGAAACCGACACCAACACAGGAAGAATATACACACTCCACAGAGAAATGCCAATTGACCCAGCCAGGGCTTGAACCTGCAACCTTCTTGCTGTGAGGGGACAGCGCGTCCCCTGAATCTCAATTCAATTTTTTGACTATTTACCAATTATTACTATAATTAACAGACTATTAGACACTTCTAAAATAAGCCTCTGTATAATATAAAATACTTGTTTACTATAAAATATAAGTATATAGAGTTGTTTTTTTACCCTGTAACTCAGTAGTGTACTTTAACTCATAATGCAAAAGTGACTATATTCCCCTTTACGTACTGTGCTTTATTTACAAACACATTTAAAATGCACATTTCCACCAGGAGACTGCAAGGTCGGTCAGCCAGTCCGACCTCGTCTATACATTAAACCAGCCAACCTCCATTCAAACCCCACACAACACAAGAGCGGCCCTTTTAAACATGCATCCAGGCCCCATGGAGATCTGACTCACGGAGGGACCCGGCCAAAAACTGGCACAGCGTCCACAAATATCTGCCAAGGGCCAAATCCCTCACCCACCCCTGCGAAATAATAAATAATGGCTCCATTTTGTCCCGCGACTGTGGCCCAGAGCCCACACCATTAGACATTAGAGCCAATTTGCAGACCCGCTTTATCTCAAATATTATCAATGAGCCTGTCAGCCGCGGCTCTAACCTTCTTTTGTTATTTTGGGCTGTTCTCTCAGTAGGATCCGCTTCCCCCCGCAGACCAGCAACAGGATGTCATACACCTGTTTTGCTCAAGGCGGGAGCGCGGTGTTATTCGGGCGGCTCTGGAGCTCTTTGGACCGGCCCGGACGGACGTGTGTGTCAGGATGTGAGATGGAGGCTGGTGGAGGTGCAGCTGTTGCGTAAGGAAAGTGCCAGCGGCTGCAGTGTCCTACGGTGAGCTGTAATTTGCAGGCTCTCTCACCTTCACCGGGCCGGGCGGCTGCAGATGCGGAGGCCTGACGCCCAGATGGGGCCTTCCTGACGCCCACGGCTCTGTGTGTGTGTGTGTGTGCAGCTCTGTTTGTGCACATGTGTGCTAAAGGCGACAGCAGTGTTCAGGCTCATGCAAACATGCCAGATTTTTAAAAAATGTGAGGGTCAGGTTTACAGTAGGCTATTACACTGTAAAAAAATGCAGGTCCACAATATTCATTCCTCTTGTGCCAACACAAATCCTTTAAGTTAACCTAACAATTTAAGTGGATTAAACATAAAACAATTAAGTTGTCCCAAAAAAATCTCACGAATTTGTTTCAGCTCATTTGAAATAAGTTGTTTGAACAAGTACAGTAGCAAAATAATTTTTTAAAGTGTATAATAGACCCTTTTCACAAAACTTATGACGCGTTTAAAGGTCATTAGCATCTTAAGTCCTTGAAAGCTTTTAATATTTAGATTTTTTTTAAATGAACACTTATATGTATTTACATATATATAATGTAGTCTTTACATCAGGGGTCACTAATCTCAGTCCTGGAGGGCCGGTGTCCCTGCAGGGTTTAGCTCCAACTTGCCTCAACACACCTGCCTGGATGTTTCAAGTTTACCTAGTAAGACCTTGATTAGCTTGTTCAGGTGTGTTTGATTAGGGTTGGAGTTCACATCTGCAGGACACCGGCCCTCCAGGAACAAGTTTGGTGACCACTGCTTTACATCAAATTACATAAAACAGTAGGTAGTGCTGTCGCCTCACAGCAAGAAGGTCGCTGGTTCGAGCCTCGGCTGGGTCAGTTGGCATTTCTGTGTGGAGTTTGCATGTTCTCCCTGCAAGGGTTTCCTCTGGGTGCTCCGGTTTCCCCCACAGTCCAAACACATGTGGTACAGGTGAATTGGGTAGGCTAAATTGTCCGTAGTGTATGAGTGTGAGGGCATCCGCTGCATAAAAACATGTGCTGGATAAGTTGGCGGTTGATTTCGCTGTGGTGACCCCTGATTAATAAAGGGACTGAGCCAAAAAGGAAATGAATGAATGAAAAATATGTGGAGACAACAAATTATGAAAATCTAAACTAGACAAAATATATACAGTATAAGGGAAAATAGAAGATAAAGTGAATGTCAATTGAATGTGCAGACAGCTCTGCATTTCTGAAGCTGATTCACAGAGACATTTCTTCACACCAGTGCACTGATGCTGGTATTTTGCTTGTGTTAGTGGGAGCGTTTAAGATAGTGGGAAAGGTTATATATCCTCAGCGGTGTTTCTCTAGAAGGCCTCAACAGGAGGCTCTTTTGTGGAGACGTCTTTCAGCCAATCGATCGCTGTTGTGATCCCAGCATGCAGCAGGAATGAAGTGTTTTGGATACACACACACACACACACTCACTTCAATTACTCCACAGCATACAGTAGGTTCATTGAGTTTACTCATCAGATCTGAAGTGAGGATTCCCTCACTGTCACAGATGATGAGCTGTCTCTGGATGACAAGGGATGCATGTTTTTGTGTAAATATGATGTAGGATCTAAGTTTAGCACATGCTTTGAGGTTGTACTCACACCAAATATTGCACTTGAAACATTTTTTTCTATTGAAAAAAATATAAAAAATTGGTCATTAAAGTTGTAGAATAAAATCTTTACAGAACATCTTACAGCCTATGGAGCTCTTATAAGAATTTGCAAACCTGTACAGAAATCTGATATATGGCAAGTGATTGTTGACAAGTTAATTTAGGCTAAATGTCATATAGCCTATGCAACATATTTCTAAAAGTGCAAATACGGTCCTTTAATTGTTATTTTTTCAGATTTGCTAACATTTCTGGAGCTTAAAATGTAATGGAAATAAAGCCTTTTCAGTGTTCTAGTAAACTGTAAGTTATTTATTTACACAGCCATAATTATAAAATGAACAGTAGTACTAGAATGGATAAATTAACATTTAATCAAAATAACCCAATGTATTAGGCTAAAATATCCCATAGTTGGGAAGGTGTTGTAAAAATCAATAGTTGGGTTATATGTTGGGGTATTTTTAACCCCACTATGTTAACTGATTGTTCAAATATATCAGCTGTAGCTCACTTTTAGCCATACTGTATATCAGATTTCCATATGAAATCCTCTTCTAATGCTTTTTTGCTGCTTTGCTCTGCTTTGTACTTGCTCAAGAAAAATCAAACAGTTCTAATTATTAGATTTTTTAAATACTTTTATTTTCTGTACCAGCTAATCAGTCGCTTTTGGTGAGTTTTGATTTGCAGAGCTGCTGACAAACCAACTTAAACCAGCCTAGGCTGGTTGGCTAGTTTTAACTGTTATGTTTCTGGGTTTTGTCCCTTTCCAGGCTGGTTTCCAGCCATTTCCAGCCTGGTCTTAGTTGGTTAGGCTGGGAGTGACCAGCTAAAACCAGCCTGACCAGCCTAGCCAGGTTGGGAGCCCAGCCAAAACCAGCTATGTCCAGTTTAAACCAGACTGGTTATGGTGGTTTTACCTGGTAATTTCCCAGCCTGACCAGTTAAGACCAGGCTGGAAATGGCCAAGACCCATCTAAAACCAGACTGGTCAACTAGGCTGGTTTAAGATATTTTTTTCAGCAGGGAGACCATAATTTCTCATGCTGACGCAATATCAACAATAACATCAAATTTGAGGTAAAATTGCAGTCGATAGTTTAACCACATCAAGTTTAGTCTGTGGGTCAAGTCTGTAAGTTTTAATACAATTACAGATAAAATATGTTTTTCGTCGAACTTTTATAAAAACATTAAGCTTGTTAGTACAGGCAACAGCTTTAAACTAAGTTGTTTTAATAAAACTTTCTGATAAAAATAATGAAATAAATGCGTCGCTTTGGATAAAAGCTGATGCTAAATGATGTAAACTTAAATGTCATATAGGCCGTGCTGTCGTTAAACACAGCCTGCTGTAATGTATTATACTCGGTTGAATAATCTGAACATTGGAAAAGGCGGTCAGTACTCAGGAGAGATAAATAACTTTCAGATCATGACGTTAATACTAACTCCAACCAGCAGAGGCCGCTAGTTTCCAGTATCGCCGCTAGTTTCCAGTCTAGAACGTGTACGCTACTGAACGTTCAAAAATAGCAAACACAACGATAGAAATAGTGTTTTTCCTGTCAAGATTACGTACATATTCCTTTTTCCAAGTTCAAGGGGACACTCATATGTTGTTTGGAAACTCTATATGTAATGAATTATGTTAAATCGCCGTTGCTCTGCAGCGCAAAAAAAATCATAAACGCCGATGACGACAGACTTTCAATTGAATCCGATTTCAAAGGTAACGTTAAAATCAGTCAAGTACGAAGTATAAACGCTGAATTATGTTCATGAATCTTGATAAAATGTGTTTGGGACTATTCAGAATGATAATTTTTGAACGAACGCTTTTAAAAACGTATCTAAGGTTGTTTTATAGAAGTAAAGTTGGTTTTATATTCGCACATTCGTTCATTTAGAAGTCCCTATATTGTTTATCATGTTTCTTTGAATATTCGATTGGAATTAGCATGCAAGTATGACTTCAAAACAACATTAACACTATCTAATTCACTGTGAAGAATGTTGTACTTTGATAGTCATTGGCTGCTAATATGATTTCCCTATTTAGAATTTGCAAATAATACTTTTCTGAAACTATATTATTAAGGAGAATGTCTGAATATCCGAATATAAAACCAACTTTACCTCTATTGTTGTTTTGAGGATGTCTATTTCAATGTTGAAATTTTATTTGTGATTTTATTTGTGATCCTATTTTCACCTCTGAGTTTACAGGTAACGTACAGTATGTGACCTTTTTGATGGAATGCAAAACATTTTCACATGTAAAATACATTTTAAAATGTAAAGAACCCACTAATGAAGTATTGAATTAGTCACCAAGCTTGCACTTTTAATTGAATGTTTCTGTTTTATATGTATCTTTAGATTCACACATAATAAAAAAGATGCCAGCAGGAGACAGAATAAGTTGCACCAGCTCCAGGTAATTCAGAATTTAAAACTTTGCTATTTTCAACTATGTTGCTGTGTGTTATTCCTTAAAAACGATTCAGTTAATATAGTTTAGAAATGTATTTTTAAATGTAGCTATTTTGAAGAAAGTAAATAACGCTTTCTGATAACATTCTGTTTCTCCACCAATTAGACATGTTTTGAGCGCAGCCTTGTTTATGAAGATCTCACTATCTCACGATCACACATAACTGTCATATTATGGCCTTATTTTCATGCTGCTATTTACCCAAAGCAAATCAGATGAAATGTCAAATCCCAGTATTATTTAATAATTCTGTTGATTGATTGATACTTTTTTGCTTGGGGTTTACACACTATAACTTGTTTCCTGATGGGATGTTTAAATAGTTTTTAGAAAAGTATAATTTAAAATGGCTAAATCCACATTGATGTATGGTTTTTCACATTCAAATGCAATATTGCACTTTTCTTTTTTTCCCCTAAAACATCATTGTTCTGTAGAGTGCCTTTTTATATGCCAAAACTTTTTTTCCTGTTGGACATTTTAAATCAAGCCGTGCATATCTAAAAAAAAAAAAAAGTACATTATTATAAATTTTTTGAGTCATTTAAATAAGAAAATAAATAAATATGACATTTAACAGGGATTTTGGGTCATATTTGGAATTGATATTGAATTCAATAGAATCTAAAAGATTTGCTTGCAAATATGAACTTTTAATTGAATGTTTCTGTTTTACATAGATCTTTAGGTTGGCAAATATGGATGAAGATGCCAGCATGATATAAAATATACCAGCAACAGGTAATATAATTCTGCCATTTTGCAACAATGTTGCGCATTTCATTTCTTAAAGATGTTTTTATTAAATAGTTTTTTTGGAGCGTGAATAATGATTTTATGGGGAAATAAAATTATATATATATATATATATATATATATATATATATATATATATATATATATATATATATATATATATATATATATTCAGCTGCAAAAAAAAATGCAGTCTGAAAATTTTCTCCAAAATTAGCATTTTTCTTATAGCCTTCTATGTTTATGTTCAGTTATTTCACTTTAAAGCCAATGAAAATAACCTATTGTTTGTACTAAGAGTAAAATTACTAAAACCACACACAACAGCCTGAGAAAAATGCTCGTTTTAGCTTTTAGCCGTCAGATGACACTAAAAAAGGTTTTTGTATCTAAACTCTCATATAAATTATATACAGTTGAAGTCAGAATTATTGACCTCCTTTAATATTTTTTTCTTTTTTAAATATTTCCCAAATGATGATTAACAGAGCAAGGAAATTTTCACAGTATGTCTGATAATATTATTTCTTCTGGAGAAAGATTTTTTTGTTTTATTTCGGCTGGAATAAAAGCAGTTTTTAATTTTTTAATAAACATTTTAAAGTCAATATTATTAGCCTCTTTAAGCTATATTTTTTTGATTGTTTGCAGTACAAACCATTGTTATACAATGACGTGATACAATACAACATTTTTTAAAAGTAGTTAGAAAGAAAAAAATAGATAGGTTTTAAAGAGTGTAAATAATGCATAATCTCTATCATAATTATATATTTTTTATTATAAAACCAAATGTGTTCTGCTGTTTTTTTTTTGCACAAGGTCTCTATTTATATCTCGATAACTTTTAGTCTGGGCTGCATAAAATTGAAAAAATTAGTCATTGCAAAAAAATTTTCTGCGATATTTATTGTGATATTATGAATACAATTTCCCCAGATGGCTGTATTTGGAAAAAATCTTGAATTTAGATTGATTGGGTTGATTTTGTACTATAAAAATGATAAACAGATTGCAAGCAAGAATAATTACAATAGAGCAAAATAAAAGAAACGTTATAGCTTCCGGAGAGTCAAATAATGAAATGACAGGATATTGTCCTCATTGTATTAATAATTCAGTAAAATTATTGTTCATGAAAGTTACAAATGTGGTACAGTTTTGTGCCCAAATGCTTTAAATGCTCTTGAAATGCCTTTAAAACGCATGCAAATGATAAAGTTTAACTCTGTTATAGTTATACTTTGCAATGACTCTACAAAACTTGTGTTCTCAATTTTTGTGTTGATCAACTATAATCCCAACTCAACATTGCATTGTGCGATGTGCTATTGCAGACACACACATTGCGATATCGATGCTGAAACGATATATATTAGGGCTGCACAATATATCGTTTTAGCATCTATATCACAATGTTATGAAGTTATAATTATTTTAAGAGCGTGAATAATGCAGTTTTTATTATTATTATCATCAAACCAAGTGTGTTCTGGTGTTTATTTTTTTGCACAAGGTCTCTCTTCACATCTAGATAACTTCTAGGCTGCTTTGCTCTCCACCAATCAGACGTGTTTTGAGCGCAGCCTTGTTTATGAAGGAAAAGCCGCTCTCTCACATTCTCACGATCACACATAACTGTCATATTATGGCCTTCTTTTCATGCTGCTATTTACCCAAGAGCAAGTGAGTCAAATGAAGTCTCTTCTCCCAGCACGCCGACGCGCCGCGCGAGCAAAGAGATTCAATTGTCACCTTTCAGGACGTCTGTTTCTTTCCGCGCGGCCTTTGATGCTCGCGACTAATCCACACGCTATGAAAACGCATTACGCAGAGATGCTGACAGATAAAACACTGAACGCTCGCTCTCTGAATAATGAGGCGACCGGAAAGGAGAAAAGACATCAGCCCGGTCAAATTACCTCCGTGCAACTGAGCCGTGTGTGTTTCCTGACAGCCAAACACATTTCCATACCGCGCTCGCTGTGAAGTGCTGACACCAAATAAAATAAAGGCCTTTGATGAGCGTGTTGATGGTGAAGCCGCTTTTCCTCTCTCTCTCTTTCTCTCTCTGTCGGTCTGTGTCTCTCTTCCCTGCCGCTCCCATCCGACAGAAACAAAGTCCTAAAGCAGTGGGAAACGATGTTGAATCAAGCCGGAGCTCAAAGCACACAAATCTCTCAGTGTGTTTACAGGAGATCGTTCCAAAATCACGACGGCTGACGGGAACATTGACATGACAACATGTGCTTTACATAGAGCGATGCTGATGAGATGCACATTTGGAGTTATTGAGTTATTACATGTGTTATTTACTTCTTTATTTTTGAGGTATAGTGTTTAAATTTTGTTATGAAAGCAGTTACTTAATCAGATTGATTTCAATTAATTAGAGTCTTTTAATTATAAGTCATGAATGTTTTTAATTTGTAGTAAGATTCTGTTTTGTCAAAAAAGCTGAAAGTTTCAAGCATAGAAAGTAGCATGATTCATATTTTTTATTACATTTAAAAAAGACATACAATTTAAAGTCTTCAAATTATAAAAGATGATTTCTGCTAATTATTAGTGGGAAATAATGAAATATAAGCAGTGGGAAACGATGTTGAATCAAGCCGGAGCTCAAAGCACACATCTCTCTGTGTGCTTACAGGAGATCGTTCTGAAATCATGACGGCTGACGGGAACATTGACGTGACCATGTTACATAAAGCTCTGCGGATGAGATGCATTTTAAGCAATTTTTGAGGAACTTTTGTTTATTTATTTATTTAATTTTATTTTTTTATAATAATTTTTGGGGGTTTTCACCTTTTATGGATAGGACATTAGAGAGAATTGACAGGAAAGCATGGGGAGCAGAGAGAGGGCAAGGATCGGCATAGGACCGCGAGGCGGGAGTCAAACTCAGGTCGCCGTGAGCACCAGAGAGCATGTGTCGACGCACTAACCACTACACCACTGGCGCTGACATTATTTATTTATTTTTTTTGAAGTGTTAAATTTTGTTATGAAACTAATTTGTGTTCTTTGAGCTCAAGCAGGAGCTCAAAGCAGACAAATCTCTCAGTGGGTTTACAGGAGATCGTTCTGAAATCATGATGGCTGATGGGAATATTGACATGACAACATGTGCTTTACATATAGCGAGGCTGATGAGATGCACATTTTGAGCTATTTTTGGGAAACTTTTATTATTAATAATATATATTTTTTAAGGTAAAATGTGTTGAAATTGTTATGAAAGCAGTCACTTTTATGGCAGTTAATTAATCAGATAAATTGCAATTAATTGCAGTCTCTTTTAGAGTGCGAAGGCTCTAAATGTAAATAATTATAAGTCATTATTGTTTTTAATTTGTAGGAAGATTCTGTTTTGTCAGAAAAGTTGATAGTTTCAAACATACAAAGCATGATTTATATTTGTATCACATTTTTAAAAAGACATTAAAAGTCTTCAAATCATAAAAGATGATTTATGCTAATTATTAGTGGGAAATAATGAAATATAAGCAGTGGGAAATGATGTTGAATCAAGTCGGTGCTCGAAGCATACAAGTGTCTTAGTGTACAGATTGCCCTGAAATCATGACAGCTGACACTGACTGCTGATGAGCCACACATTTTGCTTTTGGAGCTGTTTAACTTATTTTGAGAAACATTTTTTTATATATTTTTACTTTTTTATTTATGGCAGTTA
The DNA here is from genome assembly GCF_903798145.1 of Danio aesculapii. Taxonomy (NCBI): domain Eukaryota; kingdom Metazoa; phylum Chordata; class Actinopteri; order Cypriniformes; family Danionidae; genus Danio; species Danio aesculapii. The sequence goes on along the minus strand of NC_079446.1, from coordinate 44,574,622 downwards.
TTTAATCAGATTGATTGCAATTAATTAGTGTGTTTTAGAGCAGTGGCTCTAAATATGAATATTCATGAAAATATTAAATGTATAATAAAACGCTGGGTTCCACACAGTTCCTTAATGTTGTTACAACACAAATCGATTAAGTTATCTTAATCGCTTTTTCAAAATTAAGTGGACTGGACATAAAGCAAATAAGTTGTCCCACTCAAAGAACTTAAGAATTGTTTTGCTTCAACTTTCAATAAGTAGTATGAACAAGAAGCAAAAGTCCTTTTGTATGAGTGTTTAGAAGTCTGTATTTTCATATTTAGGAACAGTCTGTTTTGTCAGAAAAAAAATCATATTTTCATATTTGAGGAAGCACAACAATTTTTTTAATCTCATCAAATCACTTTTATTGTCACATCAACAGCAGCATGTGCACGATGATGAGTGAAAAGCTTAGGTGCTATCTCAAGACAGTGAAATACAACAACATACTCCCAAAGTGCAAAACAACATACAGTTAGCAATTTTGACAGTAATATTCATTCATACATTTTCTTTTCGGCTTAGTCCCTTTATTAATCATGGGTCGCCACAGCGGAATGAACCGCCAACTCATCCAGCATATGTTTTTACGCAGCGGTTGCCCTTTCAGCCGCAACCCATCACCTGGAAATTCGCACACAGACATACACTATGGGCAATTTAGCCTACCCAATTCACCTGAACCGCATGTCTTTGGACTGTGGGGGGAAACCGGAGCACCCGGAGGAAACCCACGCAAACACAGGGAGAACGTGCAAACTCCACACAGAAACACCAACTGACCTAGCCGAGGCTCGAACCATCGACCTTCTTGCTGTGAGGCGACAGCACTACCTACTGCGCCACTGCGTTGTCCCTTGACAGTAATATGTAGAAGATAATAAATAGGGGTACACATAGTCTGACTGTTGGTGGAAAATTATTGTAGGCAATATTGTTTTAAATAAGGATTTGGATAAAATGCAGTGCATGCTACATCTTTATGGTATGCAGTGAGGGGTATGGAGAGAATTTGTGCGAGGTGTGTTAAGTGTTCCTAATACTACTAATACTACTTATCTATTTATCTTTATATGTAATATAATTTTTTAATCTAAAAAAGACATTAGATTTAAATCTTAAAATTATCCAAGATGATTTCTGCTCATTTTAATTCTATAATTTATTTCCACAGTAGTAGAAGAAAAAGTTGCATTTAACTAAATAGTATATTACAGTACATAAATGTTGGAATATATAATATTAAATATTACATGAATATTATATCACAAAATACAAAAAACTATAATGATCATCTAAAACAGAAACTCTGAAAAAGTCTGATTTTAATCAAATGTAGCAAATAACATGTATATTGGAGATTGACATGGGCAAATTTAATGGTACCCCTTCAATTTTCTTCAGATCAGTTTCATTAGTTTGGCTTTTTGTAATTCTTCTGTTGTGCCACAATTTGCAAGCAAAATATTTTTTTTCATAATTGTTTTAGTAATTTTTGGTTAATCATTACTTTTTTCAGTTTCACGTTATTTCCCTCTTATTAACAGCTCATGCTGAAAGTAGCTTTGGTTTTATAAGAGTAACTATACGCAGGCTATTAAAGGAAGCAGTTTTTAACAGTGCTGTCAAATGATTCAATTCTGTTGTTAAATTAATTAATTTTATGCCAGTTAATTAATCAGATTAATTGCAATTAATGATATAATATTAGGAGAGAGGTGCTTCCGAATGAAAATAATTCAGAGACATTATTTTTGGCTGGCTAAATGTGTCTTCTTAACTATGCAAGTTGATTTTTTTTTTGTATTTTAATAATGATTATAATGATAGTGATTCTAATTCATTTTCTTTTCGGCTTAGTCCCTTTATTAATGTGAGGTCACCACAGCGGAATGAACCGCCAACTTATCCAGCATATGTTTTACGCAGCAGATGCTCTTCCAGCTGCAACCCATCACTGGGAAACATCCATAGACTCTTATTCACACACATACAGTATGCTCAATTTAGCTTACCCAATTCACCTATAGCGTATGTGTTTGGACTGTGGGGGAAACCAGAGCACCCAGAGGAAACCCACGCCAACACGGGGAGAACATGCAAACTCCACACAGAAATGCCAGCTGACCCAGCGAGGCTCGAATCAGCGACCCTTGCTGTGAGGCGATTGTGCTAACCACTGCGCCACCATGATGCCCGTGATTAAAATGATTTTAGTAATAAATTGATGATTATATAGTAATAAAATTATTTTATTACTAATATAATTATTTATTTTATAATATAAATATAATATAATAATATTTATTATAATTATATTTATTGTTATGCATTGTATAGAGAAATATTTAGTCATTATGGTGATGTTAATGTGACATTAAATATTATATGAATATTATAACGCAAAAGGCACATGCATATGTTTTAATAGAAACATATTAGTTTTATTACTGTATAATATTTTTACAATTATTTAAAAATATAATTATTAGTGTTTTTATAACTAAAAACAAAATAAAAACGGAAGTATTTAATAGAAAAATACATTAGCATTTAACAAATGAAATGTTATGTTATTATTAAAATATTACTAAAAAACAAAATTTTTACATACAAAATTTCAGGTTTAGTACTTTAAAAATAAATAAATAATGGCAAAGATGCTAAACAAAAAACAAGGTTAATTTAAACTAATAATAAGGAAATCGATTACCCTAAATGCACATAATAAACATAATAATAAGGTCGGACATTTTAAGTCATCTTCAGATGCAATATTGAATATGAGATTTGGGTAATCAAATACATAAGTGAATTATTTTTAAAACTGTCCAAATTCAATTATTTGCCATAATATCAGAAATGCAATGTGTGCAAGCATCTGATCTTGCAATTCAACCAGTTTTGTTACAAAAAAGCTAAAAAGAAGAAAAAATGTATTTCCACAACACTATACTGAATGCACCAGTGTTTACCTCCCTATTTTCAGATGTGCCAGCGAGTAAATATAACGACTCCTTTGCGTTTTGTACATTTAAAAGCTATAAAGCCGAGCAGCTGTGTTCTCAAACCTCTTTGTCTGCTGCCCGGGGTACAGTTGCGTCTGTTCACTGGATGCTGACACCGAGCCTCCGCGACAGGCGAAACAGAGAAAGCGTTATTGCCCCCTGGATAGGTCATTTGGTGGCGTCGGCCAAAAGCTAAACTGAAAGAGAGCTTTTAAAGACGGGAACAGGTGCGAGTCACCGCGGGGGCTGGATGAGGCACAAACACCCAGGCCCAATCGTCATTCGCAAACATTCTCCCGCTTCCTCGTAATTAGGCCACGGCTTCAATAGGAGCTAACTCAGGCCATATGGGCTAATGTAGCCCAAATGAAGACCCCCCACACAGGTAGCAGTCTGTCAGAAAACTCACCGCCGTGCCGCAAACACGCCACGCAGCTTAAAGGTTTGATTGAGCTTGAAGGTCAGAGCCATCAGATGCTGCCCAGGAAAATGTGTCCCCGAATTCCGTAATTAAACAAACGGATAAACAAATATGACTCGTTCTTCACCTCGGGCTACGAACTTTGGGGAAGACATTTTTTATGACTTTTTTTCCCCCTAGTTTTGCTCTCAGACAATTTCACAAAGTTTATTTTTATAGTTCACCAGAAATGTTAAATTTACTCACCTTCACAGCATCCAACATTTAGGTGACTTTTTTGTGTTAGAACGTTGCAGAAGATTTATTTTATTTATTTTTTGCTGAAATTATGCTTGGAGATTCTGAAAATGCAATGCCTGCACTCACTTTGAGAGTAAAAACACATACAGGCAAAGCAAAATTAATTCAATTGGCTCTTGAAGACACATTGACGGTCTTATGAAGTAAAATGATTGGTTTGTACAAGAAACTGAACATTGTTTACAATATTTAATTTGCTTGCAGCCTTGGCGAACAGTCATTAAATCATTCAAGCCATTTTTTTTTTTCAATTAAATACATTTTTAAACAATATTTTGAAATAGACTGCAGTATGTCATATTTTATAATAATAGGTCAGAGCCGTCAGATGCTGCCCAGGAAAATGTGTCCCTGAACTCCTTAATTAAACAAACGGATAAACAAATATGACTCGTTCTTCAGCTCGGGCCATGAATTTTGAAGGCGGAAATGTTGTGGACTTTTTTTTTTTTCTTGTTCTCTGATGCCAGTGTTCCTCTCAGGCAATTTACTGTTTCAAAAAGTTCACCCAGAAATGTTAATTTACTCGCCTTCAGAGGATTCAAGATATTGGTAACTTTTTTTTTTTTTTTTTACAGTATTAGAACTTTACAGAAGATTGTTTGGCTGAAATTATGCTTTGAGATTCTAATAATGCAATGCTTGCACTTACTTTGAGAGGGGAAAAAAACACATACAGGCAAAGCAGAATAAATACCCGTGGCTCGTGAAGACACATTGGATTAAATACATTTTTAAACAATGTTTTGAAATAGACTGCAGTATGTCATATTTTTGTTGACGGTCAGAGCCGTCAGATGCTGCCCGGAAAACGTGTAGCTGAATTCCACAATTAAACAAACGGATAAACAAATATGGGGCGACGCAGTGGCGCAGTAGGTAGTGCTGTCGCCTCACAGCAAGAAGGTTGCTGGTTCGAGCCTCGGCTGGGTCAGTTGGCATCTCTGTGTGGAGTTTGCATGTTCTCCCTGTGTGTTTCCTCCGGATGTTCCGGTTTCCCCCACAGTCCAAGACGTGCGGTATTGGATAGGCTAAATTGTCCGTAGTGTTTGAGTGTGAATGAGTGTGTATGGATGTTTCCCAGAGATGGATGCAGCTGGAAGGGCATCTGCTGCGTAAAACGTGCTGGATAAGTTGGCGGAAAAGAAAATAAATTAATGAATGAATGAAGAAACAAATATGACTCGTTTTTCCCCTCGGGCCATGAACTTTGGAGGCAGAAATGCTGAGGATTTTTTTTCCCCTTATTCTCTGATGCCTGTTTTGCTCTCAGACAGTGGATGTAAAAGTTTACCCAGACATGTTAATTTACTCACCTTCAGAGGATTCAAGATTTAGGTGAATTTTTTTATTTATTCATTTATTTATTTTACAGTATTAGAGCGTTACAGAATATTTTCTTTTGCTGAAATTATGCTTTGAGATTCTAATGCAATGCTTGCACTTGCTTTGAGAGTCAAAAAAACACATTCAGGCAAAACAAAATGAATACTCGTGGCTCTTGAAGACACATTGAGGTTCTTATGTTTGATTTACTTTAAATTCACAGCTTTGGCAAACAGTCATTGCATCATTCACTCAAGCCATTGTTTTATCAATAATTACATTTTTAAACAAATAATTTAAAATGGACTGCAGTGGGTAATTTTATTGGTTATTGCTGCACCCAAGATGAAACCCACACAGCTTAAAGGTTTGATTGAGCTTGATGGTCAGAGCCGTCAAATGCTGCCCAAGAAAATGTGTCTCTGAATCCCGTTATAAACAAACGGAATAAACAAATACGCCTCGTTCTTCAGCCCAGGCCACGAACTTTTGAGGTAGAAATGACTTTTTCCCCTTGTTTTGCTCTGTCTATACCCAGCCTTGGCAAACATTGAATCATTCACTCAAACCATTTTTTCATTTAATTACATATTGTAAAAAATATTTTAAAATAGACTTTAATAAAAAAAGACATGTTTATTGCTGAACCCAAGAAGAACCCAATGGAGGTTAAGTTGGAGGTTTAAAATGTGTCCCCGAATCCTGTTATTAACAAATGGATAAACAAAATCCCCTTTTACACAGTGATACCATAAATATCTGGAACATTTCTGAAACAACTTTACTGGTAAGTTCAAAAAAGCGCTGTTCACACAGCGAAGGACATTCTGGAATTTTTCTGTAAAAGACCATTCACACATCCATTCCAAAATACTGTTAAATTCTGACATCAGTAACCAGAAATTACCTATAAATGGCTGCGCTTGTATTTGTAAACATAGGAGTCAGGTGTGGGTTAATGCTTTCACTTGTTTTTTAAGCTTTAGCAATTCCCAGAGACATCCCAGATGGATAAGTATTGTGAACAACTTCACTGTAAACCTATGCAGGAAGACTTTCACATGTCGAGATGTACAATTGTTTGTGTGCTAGCACTCATAGGAGCACTTCTTCACGTACACAAGTGCCATAGAGCTGAATGCAGGGCTTGCAGGTAAACTCACAGCGGTTTATCATAAGCATTTTATCGATAATTTTTTCCACAGTTGACATTAAGAAGGAACATAGAAACATTATCTGACTATCAACTAGCAGCTAAAGATATCTGTAAATGTATTTAAAGGCTTTTATTTTTATAAACAGCGCAGATGTGAATGCGTTTGTTTTCTGATTGGCTGGAGTCGTCGTCTCATGTTATTCTTTTCTTTCTGCATTCAAACAGAGCAGGATTCCAGGAAATTAAAGATAATGTTACAACTTTTCTAAAATTGGTGAAATGAATTTACCGGTATTTTCAAAAAGGGCCTGTTCACACATGATTCCTCATGATTACCTGCAATTTTCGGGAAAGGTTCGTACTGTATGTGTGAAAGGGGCTAAATATACGACTCTTTCTTCACCTCGGGCCACGAACTTTGGAGGCAGAAATGACTCAATGAATTCATGTGTCCCTGAAACAACACAATTCTTGAGATTTTTTTTGGGGACAACATAATAGTTTTCTGTTCAATCTACTTAAATTTGTTAAGTTAACTTAATCGATCTGTGTTGGCCACAACATGAATCAATTGTGTGGAACCCTGCATTTTTACAGCGTACTTGTATAAAATGAGCTAAAACAACACAAGTCTGAGTTTTTTGATACCAATCTGTATGTAAATTTGTAAAAAACGTCCATTTCCGTGAACATTTGAGCGCTGTGGAGCACGATCTTGAACAGTGCTGATTTGCTATTGTGTTCACATGCTCAACAGAAATGGCTGTGATTGGCTGCGAAGGTCATCAGGTCATCGGTCACCACTCGAGAGGGGTCTGGATGCAGACCTGGTGCAGTGCAATCTGAGCTGCAACCAATGCTTTTTAATGTGCTCACCTTACCCTAACCCTACCCCTCACAGTGACATCACTCACTCCATTTAGTGCATTAAGTCTGACATTGCATCGCTGAGTGATGCAATCTCAGCTTGCATCATAAAGGCTGCATTCAGATACTTTTGCCGAACTCACAGCTGTTTACCACTGTTTACTAAACCACAGAGCATTTTAAAGCTGCGTATCGCTCATGCCAGCTTATAGACAAACTATCTGATCGACGTGACTTTAAAACACTCCAGTGTCCCTGTATCTGTGTTTACACTCAGTAAACAGCTGTGAGTTCGATGAATTGATTACCTTCATGGCCAATCACAGTCATTTCTGTTGAGCACGTGAACCCAATGGCAAATCAAATGTTCAAACGCTTAAATGTTTGCGGGAAGTAGATGTTTTTAAAATTCTGTATTAATTGTTATCGAATTCCAGTATCGGGACAACATGAAGGAATTCAGTTAGCTTATTTGTTTTTACTAATTTAAGTATATTGTACATAAAACAATTAGGTTGTCCCCCAAAAAACTTCAACAATTGTGTTGTATAAGCTCATTTCAAATACGTACTTTAAACAAAGAGCAAACATTTATTTTTTGAATGAATAATCCAAAAGAAATTGCTGAATAATTAAATTTGGAATAAATGTCATCAGACCTTTATAGAACAAATAAATCGTAACATTTTACTCAAATCCAGTCAAACTGTTATTAGAACTAACTAACTAGTTGACCAATACAACCTTGTCTTACTGCAAAATGTGATTTGCAATGCATTCCTCAAATAAGCAGATCTTTTAGGGCCTTTCTCATCTAAAAACGCTCATCAAAATGGTATCTGCGAATGCTGAAAGCCAAACGAGCAGAGCGTTAAAAACAAAAGCAGCCCGATCACGTCTGTCTGCGGCGCTGGAAGACATTAGAGCTTCTGGGAGCAAACATCTGTTAACAACAACACGACCAAATGATGTGTGTGGGACCGCGCTAATGTGTGACTACAGGTCCAAGCAAGCCGCCTGACACAACGTTAGCTGAGAAATATGTTGTGTTTGTTTCACAGTTTGTGGAGATCATGTCAATAAATGCTTGGGATTAAGAAGGAGAAAAAAAATTGCTCAGCAGAAACGCGCTAATTGATTCAGTGTGAAACAGTTAGTGTGTGTTGATAATTACGGATGCGCGAAAACACACAGCTTTGGAATATTTATTAGGAGTCTCGGCTGCAATTCGGAGCCGTGGAAGAGTTTAATGAATCTATCATGAGGCAGAATCCAGCCGTCGGAAATTAGCTAACGAGGCCTGCCGAGCCGGAGAGCTTCATTTCGACGGCGAACGGCGCGCTGTTCATATTTCATTCCCTCACAGACTGCCTAATAAAAACATAACAAGCGGCAGCCAGCAAATACCAGATGAGTGATGATTGTTTTACAGTTCCCTTTAAAAAAACGTTGAATAATGAGGGAACGTTTTACAGTGCTCAGATGGTTATCTTTTTTCTGTCTAACCTAACAAATCTCTGAAAAATCGACGTACCAGAAGAAAAAATGGATTGTTTTTAGTAAGATAATGAAACTTTGCTTATGGAATAACACATTCAAATGTGCAATTTTATTTTATTTATTAATTCTCAGATTTTTACAATTATTAGTATTATTAGTAAGCAACATTAAAATTTTATTTGCATAATTTTGGAACTGAGTGTATATTTAGGACGTGCTCAACATTGAGTACTCTCTATTTAATAATTACAACCTACAAAATTTCAACACATTTTTTTGCTTCTCTTGAATTTTGCTCTTATTAATCTGAGAATTATTAATTATCAGATGTTTTGTATTATTATGTAAATTCTAACTATTCTAAAAAAAAGGTTTGCATAACTTTAGATCTGAGTATATATTTAGGACCTTTAGGTATGTGCTCAGCATAATTGAGTATGCCCAATTTTGAAAATAAATATTTTTATCCATTTCTCAGTGAATATGGGTAATATATTTTGGTTGCATTAAAACAAAGCAGATTTATTAAACTAATATATTTATTAAAATCATATTTTAGTCACCAAAATCTTTAGAAAGAGAAAGATTATACATTTATATTCATGCAAAATATTTGTGGAAAAAAATGACAACTACACAATTTTAACAGAATTAACACATTTGTTGTTTCTCTTAAATTTTGCCTTTTTAATTAATTCTCAGATTTTTTTTTAAATTATTAGTATTATTAGCTTTGTAAATTATAACTATTATAAAAAATGTTTGCATAATTTTGGATCTAAGTGGATATTTAGGACTTTTAGGTATGTGCTCAGCATAATTGCGTACACCCGTTTTTGAAAACGAATAATACTATGAATTTCTCAATAAATATAGGTAATGTATTTGGTGCGTTTGAACAAAACAGATTTATTAAATGAATATATTTATTAAAATAATATTATAGTCATTAAACATCTCAGAAACAAACTACAAAATTTAACTCATTTTTTGTTTCTCTTAAATGTTGCTCTGTTTAAATAATTTTTTACAATTTTTATTATTTCTCAGATTTTTACAATTTGTATAATTAGCTCTGTAAATTATAACTATAAAAATGTTTGCATAATTTTGAATCTGAGTGTATATTTAGGACTTTTCGGACTCATTAGGGCTGCGCAATATATATTATTGTTATACATCGATTTCGCAATATACACATTGCAAGATATATGCAATGTTGAGTTTGTATTATAATTTATCATTTGCATGTGCTTTTGATGCCTGGAATTGTGTAATGATTTTAAAAGCTTCCATAAGGTTTAAGAAATTGTATTACTTTATTGAATGATTTTTTATTTTATCATTCAGTTATGTACTTGAATATGATTAGACTCGGCACATGATAAAACACTTTTTCAATTGCATCTTTTTCTTGATTGTATTTACAGATTATTATGCATGAAATACTCAACACATGCAAATGCAGAAATGCACTGCTAATAGCACAGACCACAAAGAAATGTGTTGGCGGACCCAAAAAGTTTATAGATTGTTATTAGATTTTTATGAGATGCAAATAGTAAACACTAATTCATCAATCGCTGACTAAACAAGCGCAATGAAAACACTCACAACACATGCAAATACAGAAATGCACTGCAAATAGCACAGACCACAATGAAAATGTTGTTGGGAAATTTAAAGATTGTTTATTAGATTTGATGGAGATGCACTCCCACTGGAGAATCATCCCAATTGATCTGACATTATAAATTCTTTCCCAATAGACATTAAGTCATCTGCTGAAATTGTATTCATATCGCAATATACAGTTGAAGTCAGAATTATTAGCTTCCCTGAATTATTAGCCCCCCTGTTTATTTTTTCCCCAATTTCTGTTTAACGGAGAGAAGATTTTTTTCAACACATCTCTAACATAATAGTTTTAATAACTCATTTCTAATAACTGATTTATTTTATCTTTGCCATGATGACAGTAAATAATATTTGACTAGATATTTTTCAAGACAATTCTATACAGCTTAAAGTGACATTTAATGGCCTAACTAGGTTAACTAAGCCGGATAGGGCAGTCAGGCAAGTTATTGTGTAACCGATGGTTTGTTTTCTAGATTATCGGAATAAATATAGCTCAAAGGGGCTAATAATTTTGTCCTCAAAATAGTTTTTAAAAAATTAAAAACTGCTTTTATCCTAGCCAAAATAAAACAAGACTTTTTCCCAGAAAAAAATTATATATCAGACATACTGTGAAAAATTTCCTTGCTCTGTTAAACATTCATTGGGAATATTTAAAAAGAAAAAAAAAAAATACAGGGGGCTAATAATTCTGACTTCAACTGTATATCGCAAAATAAAAAAATTCAATGCTAGATTTTTCCAATATCGTGAGATAAGATAGGTAGTAGGTAGATAGATAGGTAGGTAGGTGGGTGGGTGGATGGATGGATGGATGGATGGATAGGCAGGCAGTAGTATATGTCTAATGAATATGTATACTCATATATGTGAGCACTGTATATATGTAAAGTTATTATACGAGAATGTTCTATTAATTAATATTGGTGCTTTTAAAATATATATATATATATTTTAAATACATTCAGACTTTTCCCTTATATTGCGCACACTTTTAAGGCTGAATTTTGTTTAAGCGCATTATATATGTTTAATTACTGAAGAACAATGACCACATTATTTATTTTAAATACATTTATTAGACTTTTATATAACAGCTATGGAAAAAAAAAACAACAAAAAAAGCTATGGAAACAGCTATGAAAAAAACACATAAAAATTCTCAGATTTTCTCTTGATTTAGGATTTTTTAGTTATGTGTTTGAGTAAAATATAATCTTTTATTTTTATTCGGAATTTGTAACTATTGGCAAGTAATCACTGGTTTGAGCCACCGGCTGGGTCAGTTGGTGTTTCTGTGTGGAGTTTGCATGTTATCCCCGTGTTGGCATGGATTTTCTCCGGGTGCTTTGGTTTCCCCCCACAGTCTAAACACATGCTCTATTAGTGAACTGAATAAACTAAATTGACCATAGTGAATGAGTGTGTATGGGTGTTTTCCGTACTGGGTTGCAGCTGGAAGGGCAGCCGCTGTGTAAAACGTATGCTGGAATACGTTTTCATTCCGATTGTGATGACCCCTGATGAATAGAGAGACTAAGTGAATGTAAACTAATGACATTTTTATCAATTTAAAATAAAAATGAAGCCATTAAAAGTTTCAGATCTGTTTTCAGGTCTTTGTATTATTATATAATTTATCAAAAATATAATAACATATCTGAATTTTGTTTATGTTGTCTAAAAAACAATGCAAACATCTGAAAACCCTTTTCATAAGAAAAATGTGCTTTAATGATTATGATTATTTAAACAAAATATGCAGCGCAATAAGATGTTGGATGGTTGCCAGGGTGTTGCTATGGTGATCTGGTCGGATGCATGAAGTTTATTGCTTTATGCCTAACTATGAGCAATAGTGATAATGATGTTTGCATTAGCATCATCACCGCATGACGCTCCGGTTATGAATTATGATTTTTCATTTTTCATCCTGGCAATTTTTACAGCTCCACCTTCTGTCATTAGCAACGGAAATGCATTCCCTTAGCATCCCCACTGTCTTGGCTCCATAAATAATGAATGAGCATATTGTTCTCAAGATGTCGCTTATGAACAGAATTAAATTAAAATAAAAGTGTAAAACTGCTGCAACTGTCACGAAGATGCAGATGCAAAAGCAAAATTAATTTCAGATTCTCATCAGAACTGGAACCACCTGCCACGCAAGAGTTCGGAAAGAAAGCTTTCTTTGTCTGATTTAATGTGAAGGTTGCTTTTATGAACACTTGAGCTGAGACAATTTCTGAGAGTTGAATCATTTATAACTCCCATTTTTTTCCCCTCTTATTTTGGCTAGTAAGCATTTTATTTTATTTTATTTTATTTTATTTTATTTATTTTATTTTATTTTATTTTATTTTATTTTATTTTATTTTATTTTTTTATTATAATTTTTTTTTACATTTGTATTTTATTTTATTTTTATTAATGTAGAATACATTAAGAAAAATAGGCCAGTAAGCTATTTTATTTTATTTAAATCCAATATGTCCTCTAAATATTTTCTATTTATATTTTCTATGATTAGCTTTAATTTTGTCTGCTGTCAGTCAACACTTCCATGTTTTGAAAGCAGGTATTTTCTGAGCACTTTATTTTTTTCTTTTATTCATTGATTTATTTATTTTTGTCAATGCATACAATGCTTTTTATCTTTTGTTTTTTGATTATGGTCATTTAAAAATGTTCTTCCCAAGGCTGAAAACAATATTATCATGAGCAGCTCATGTAAAAAGATGATACATGATGAGTATCAAACATACATTCAGCATTTGTATAATTGTAATTCATTCTTTGGGGTTTGAGCACACTAAACCATGTAGTATTCACAGGAAATAAAAAAATTCAGTTATTTTACGTATTTTTTTTCCAGCAGCTGGGGGTTCCAGAAAAAAAAATAACATAAAATAACGGCTGTTAAATTACAGAAATTTACCACTAAATAACGGCTGTTAAATTACAGAAATTTACCACTGAATAATGGATGTTAAATGACAGAAGTTTCCTGTAATTCAAAAATATGTTTTTTTTTTACTGTAATTTTACAGTAGATTTTCTGTATTTTCTTAAGCCTATAATATTTAATATTAAACTGCACATAAATATTGTGGAAAGTTACATAAAATCCATAAAATGATACATTTTGAACGGTGCTTGATGAGTGTTAAATTTAGGCCTTGTTAAGAATGTTTGTCTCAACTTCTCTTCCCCTTCATTTTATTCTGAATTTTTGATCCGTAACATTCTGAATTGTTCCACTTCTGCTGTTTACTATTGGTCTATGTCTTTTTCAGCATTTTATGTAGAACTTTTAATCAGTTTTTAATTTTAACTATTCCTCTTTTTTTATTTCTTCATGGTTTTTCACCCCAAACATTCTGGAACTTTTAATCTCAGAGATTCTAAATTATTCCTCTTTCAGATCAACAAGAGTTTCGATTGTTCATCTTCCTTAGTTTTTCTAAACATTCTACTTGAAAATATAAGCCACAAGGCTCTAAATGACTTCACTTTAGTTTTTTCTTTGGGTTATTTTCCCCCATGACATTGGGTTTGTAACTTTTATCATTATGATTCTAAATGGTTTATATTTTTCCACATTTCTCATGTGGAACTTTGTTGGCTCTATCATACACTCGTCGCAATACGACACCAAGCACGACACATGTTTTTTTTTTCTCTTTTTTTTTTGCGAGTTTCAGCTCGGCAACGATTTCATTTTCACATCCTGCGCTAGGTTTAATAGCAGATGCATTTGTGCACCCGTGGGATGTGCTGGTCTGTAAAGGCGGTGTGTTAAAAGACATTGTTGGCGCTTTGCTATTTTGAGCCAACTGAAATGAGCCACACCCTTGACCAACAAAAAGCTGATCTAAAGTCAGTGGTGTATTTTAATTCGATTTTTTTGTTAAAGAGTGCATAGTGATATGCACCTGTACGCAGGTCCACAACATGCTCACATGTTGCTTATTACACACACTGGGATGCACAGCAGCACAAAAACCTCTTTAAATAGGAAAAATAAAGCATCAAAATGTAAAAGGTTATTATTGTCTACATAACATAAACACTACCTCCTTTAATACTTTAGGAAGCTTTGGTTGAATCCTTGCACCTTGTGCAGGAGCAGATCTGTTTTCTCGCAAGTGAAGTACTCAGTTTTTCTGCTTATAAAGTCTGCCAGAGACTGTGATTAGTTAAATGCATGTATTACCTAATACATAAATAAATAAGGTGGACAACTAATAGATGATGTGCTGAAAATGCAGAATATTTTTCCCATCCTTAAAATAGCAGAAGTCGATCAGGATATGCCCTGAGTGCACTTGCACTGTGCATTTTAGTCTAGGGCTGCATGATACTGCAAGAATATGCAATATTAATATTGTTGTTGAGTTTTACGATAACAATATTTCTTACAATATAACATTTGCCTAGAAAAATGCAATAAAAATGAGCTGTATTTTAAAGTAATTTATTTAACAATAATAAAACAAACAGGTAAAAGATATTCTTCATATCTAATTCATTCAAATTCAGACTAAAAATCAAGGTGCAAACATTTGGTTTTTAAAATGACTGAAATTTACAGTTTTTTTTTTCCCTTCTTTTTTTTTTCTTATTTTCCAACCAATAGCAGAACAGCAACTACTTGGGAGGTTTGGATAAAGATAGTAAGATCTGATTGGTCAAATTTAGATAAGCAACATACAATTATTAATAAGGCTCATCAAAGACGTTTTTATTGTGGAAACTTAACTCTTTCAATGTAAAGAAAGTTATTCTTAAGACCTTTTATAATTCATTCATTGAGAGTAGTTTGTCTTTTCCTTTATTTGCTGGTTTTCTTCACTGTCTATAAAAAACAAGAATCATCTTTAAGGCATCATTCTTTTGTGCTCAAAGATATTAGGAGTTCCCCTGCGAAGTCTTGCATACTATTATGAACAGCAGGTGTTGAGGATGGCACATAAAATAGTAGGAGACAGTACACACCCCTTAAATAAACATTTTAAGTGGATGCCCCTTGGTCGACGTCTAAGGACGATAAGATGTTCCACAAATCGTTATAAATTTACTTTTGTGCCTGAAGCAATTCGGTTACGTAATAAATGTAGTTAATCAATGGATTATTGTTAGTTGTTTTTTTTTTTAAGTGTTAAGTGTTGATGTGTCATTCTGTTATATGTGAAGCACCACCATGTCAGAATGAATTGCCCCAAGGGGATTAATAAAGTTAAAAAAAAAAAAAAAACAATGCAAAAAAATGAATGTAATTTGTCACACGTCTGACACATTGTCATGCATATACTATTATCGCGATAACGATAACTTTCCATTGTATTGCGCTGCCCGACTATAGACCATGTGCTTAGATTGTTAAAACAGAGCTCTTTAGATCATTCCTCTTCTGTAGTTTCTTCTTTGCTTTGTTTTGCCCCATTACACCCTGTTCAGAACTTACAACCAGTGAGATTCTAAATAGTGTTTCATTGGTTGTTCCTCCACATTCCGTCCCCCAGCATTCTATTTGGAACTTTCAAACCGTATTCCAAAGCGTTCACCGTCTGCTGTTTCTTCTCGGTCCTGCTCCGTGTTTTTCCCCAGTCTTGCTGTTTTCACCCCTCAGTGGGGCGGAAAGCCGAGGCCTCCAGTTGCCCTCCAAACATTTTTATTCCAATAACAAGAAATGCCACTTCGGTCAAAAAACATTCATGTTTCTGCAGAGCTTGACAGTTACATTGGTTTCCACAAAGCAATGCCTCCCTTTCTGTATAATTCATCACTGCTTTGTCACCCTGTAGCTGTCGGCACACATATACACACAGAGAGAGACTCAGACGAACACACACTCAGGCCTAACACACACACACACAGACACGCAGTATCTAACCAGTGTCAGTCACTCACATGTCTTACAGCCAGTGCTGGAGGTGCTTTTGTATCTTTGAGGCCTTGTCTTTTCCTCAGTTCATCCAAGACATTAAACTTCTCATTTTTTTCCTCTCTGTAACTCTTTCTCAAATCCCTTTCTTCTTGCAGATGCCGGAAAAAAGCAACCGATGCAAAGTGGAGTCTGTCAAGCCAATGAGGACGGAAGATGAAGACAGGACTGCCGAAAATAAGGGTAGGCATTTTAGCGGGTGGTTTTAAAAGCCGACGTGTTTCCCTTCAAGGTAAAACTAGCCTCGGCAGTGGATTTTGAGCGCAGTTTAGAGTTCTGAGGCTGGCGGATGGTATTGTTAAGTGACAGGTATGGAAACTGCAGCAGCCGAGGTGTTTCTCCGACTTTCTTTTAACTCTTACTTCAGAGAGAAATCACCTGAAAGCCCGTCTGCAGTCACAGATATCAGGATTCATGTCGATCCGCCGGTTTTATTTGATTCTCCCGCACGCATCCTTGTAACATTAAAGAGAGTAGATGACTCGGGCTTACTTTAGCAATTGTGCATTGATGTCAGGTACCACAAGCCATATCTGGTTTTAAAACTCATCCAGAGTTCATGGAAGTCAACAAATGCCTTCCCCAGCCTGTCTTTAAATTCCATATTGCTCTATCTCTTATCAAAGTGTGCTGGTGATTTCTCAACATACACACACTCTAAGATTGTTCAGCGGCTTCATGTGGAACTGAGGAACTAGAGCAGTTTTTCACTGTTGCGGTTTCTGCTTTGGAGATTGAAGGAAGTTCTGATGTTCATTATAGGTTCTTAAGACCAAGACGAAGGGTTTCTTACAGCACAGGCGAAAACCTTTGGCCTACTGCATGTCACAATTGGAGACAGTGAGATTGATGTAACATTTACACAGATTCACTTTCCCCTCTTTATAAATAAGGTGTCATTTTGCTTTGCATTTTATTAGAACATTCGTAAAGTTAATTTTAATTTGTTTGTTTTTTTGTTACTCCAAGACAATTTTTTTACACTTTAATTTCACAAATAAGACTTTTTCCTCTTTTATTTTACAATTATTTTTTTACTGTTACAGAGTAATAAAAAGTAATAAATTAAATGAAAATTTTATTTCACAATGTAGACTGAAAACCACAGCTGTTTAGCTCTGCCTTTACTGAATGAGCACTGTGCTACGTCTGTCTGTTTTTCTTTCTCATTCTTTAATACTTGTTTTAACACATTTTAATCTCCCTTTTATTCTTGTTTATGTAAAGCACTTGAATTTCCACTGTGTATGAAATGTGCTATAGAAATAATCCTTGCCTTGCCTTGCTATATTTTATTAAGTAAGACTACATGTTAAAGATTTATTTATCTCTGAAGTATAAGCTTCTTTTTTTACCAATTCAAATACAATTACAATTATTATTTTGAATTTTGCAATACATTTATACATATTTTCATACAATACATTTTTCATATTTATATTCATATATTATATACATATATTGCAATATATATAGTATATACAGGGTGTCCGCAGGGTGTTAAATAGTCTTAAATCTAAGAGCTAAATTTTAGCCCTTAAAAGTCTTAAATCAACTGAAATATTGTGTTGTATGTCTTAAATAATTTTTTAAACCAGTTTTCTTTGTTCATATATAGCTACCCAATCTAGCCATTAACACCCATACAATCACCAACAATCAATCTCATTAAAATGTTTAACTTTTTATTCAAAAATAGCATTTAATTACTTTTCCTTACAGTAACATTTGCTTAAGTTTTCTATTTACTTACTGCTGAGGATACTGACCTGACCTATATATTTTTTATTGCTATATTATTATTATTATTATTATTATTATTATTATTATTATTATTATTATTTATTATTGTTGTTGTTGGTAGACTGAAGTAATTGACTCCTATGTTTTGTTATATTATTGGTAAGGGTTATAGGGTTTGTGAATGGATATATTTGAAAATAAATTGTAAAAATTCTAACTAAATTATTATCCATTCATTCGTTCACTTTCTGTTTGACCTAATCCCTTTATTAAACAAGGATCGGCACAATGGAATGAATCGCCAACTTATCCAGCATATGTTTTACACAGCAGATGCCCTCCAGCTGCAACCCATCACTGGGAAATATCCATACACACTCATTCACACACATACACTACGGCCAATTTAGCTTATTCAATTCACCTATACCGTGTGTCTTGGACTTGTGGGGGAACCAGAGCACCCTGAGGAAACCCCACGCCAACACGGGGAGAACATGCAAACTCCACACAGAAATGCCAATTGACCCAGCTGAGGCTCGAACCAGCGAGCTTTTTGCTGTGAGGTGAAAGTACTACCCATTGCGCTACCTAAATTATTACTGTATTATTAAATGTGTTAAATTTTAATCATTTTTGATAGGGCAAGTGAAAATCTTTTCTAACTGGGATATTAAAAAAAATCCTTAGCATTTAGCCCTATATAAGTCTAAAATTTCATTCATAATGGTCTTAAAAATGTCTTAAACTTGGTAAAACCTGCAGAAACCCTGAATATAAATATTGCAATACATGCTTTAGGACAGCGAAAAACTGCTCCAGTAAAACATTTAATTTGATTTCTAAAATAAAAAGTGTAAAATGTAATTCATGATGTAAAATATATAGCAAAATCTAAAATACAGCCGTATAGAATGCAAAACACTTAGGAAAAGTCTGAATTCTGAAGTATTTGGTTGTTATACACTTCCAATTAAACTTTTGAAATGTAAGATTTATTGATTTGATTTATTTCTTTATGTATGTTTAGGCGTTTTTCCATGGTATTAGAAACCATTCCAAAGTATATGATGAGAATTCTGAGGGGAAAAGTCCTAAGTTTGAGATAAGTAGTTGCAAATCCATCCATTATTATTTATTAATGTATTTAATAGAGGTGTAAACCTACACTAGTCTCACGGATCGGTTCAGTTACGATTTTCATGCCATCGATTTGGTTTAATTCGATATCTCGGTGCATTGACGATGCTTTCCATACACAGTTTTAGATTTTCTTCAAAGCACAGCAATTCTTGTATTAAAATGTATACATATATTTATATTTAGCCTATAGTTGGAGCGTTGTAAATATTTGCGCTCGCCTCCCTCGCCATAGTCAACTACGGAGACAGCGCAAATAAGATAAATGACGTCAGTACATATAACCGTTATGATTATTACTGAACCAATACCGAATAGTATTTAATATTTAATTTTTTCTGAAAATGAAAAATTTCTCATGACATTAATAAAAAAACAGGATTGCAATGCAAAATTGCAATTCAAGTGGCATGGTGGCTCAGTGGTTAGCACTGTTGCCTCACAGCAAGCTTCGCTGGTTCAAAGTCTCTGCTGGACCAGTTGGCATTTCTTTGTGGAGTTTGCTTGTTTCCTGTTACTCACTGAAGCTAAGCAGGGCTGAGCCTAGTCAGTACATGGATGGGAGACGACATGGGAAAACTAGCTTGCTGTTGGAAATGGGGTTAGTGAGGACAGCAGGGGCACTCAACCTGCGGTCTGTGAGTCCTAACACCTCAGTATAGTGAAGGGGATGCCATACTGTCAGTGAGCACTGTCTTTCAGATGAGACGTTAAACCAAGGTCCTGACTTTTTGTGGTTGTTAAAATGGCACTTCTTGTAAAGATTAGGAGTGTAACACCGGTGTCCTGGCCAAATTACCTCCATTGGTATCCCAATCATCCCCATCCACTGAATTGGCTGTATCACTGTCTCTCCACTCCCTCTATGGCTGGTTGTGTGAGCACACTGACCTGCAACCTTCTTGCTGTGAGGGGACAGCGCGTCCCTGAATCTCAATTCAATTTTTGACTATTTACCAATTATTACTATAATTAACAGACTATTAGACACTTCTAAAATAAGCCTCTGTATAATATAAAATACTTGTTTACTATAAAATATAAGTATATAGAGTTGTTTTTTTCCCTGTAACTCAGTAGTGTACTTTAACTCATAATGCAAAAGTGACTATATTCCCCTTTACGTACTGTGCTTTATTTCAAACACATTTAAAATGCACATTTCCACCAGGAGACTGCAAGGTCGGTCAGCCAGTCCGACCTCGTCTATACATTAAACCAGCCAACCTCCATTCAAACCCCACACACACAAGAGCGGCCCTTTTAAACATGCATCCAGGCCCCATGGAGATCTGACTCACGGAGGGACCCGGCCAAAAACTGGCACAGCGTCCACAAATATCTGCCAAGGGCCAAATCCCTCACCCACCCCTGCGAAATAATAAATAATGGCTCCATTTTGTCCCGCGACTGTGGCCCAGAGCCCACACCATTAGACATTAGAGCCAATTTGCAGACCCGCTTTATCTCAAATATTATCAATGAGCCTGTCAGCCGCGGCTCTAACCTTCTTTTGTTATTTTGGGCTGTTCTCTCAGTAGGATCCGCTTCCCCCCGCAGACCAGCAACAGGATGTCATACACCTGTTTTGCTCAAGGCGGGAGCGCGGTGTTATTCGGGCGGCTCTGGAGCTCTTTGGACCCCGGACGGACGTGTGTGTCAGGATGTGAGATGGAGGCTGGTGGAGGTGCAGCTGTTGCGTAAGGAAAGTGCCAGCGGCTGCAGTGTCCTACGGTGAGCTGTAATTTGCAGGCTCTCTCACCTTCACCGGGCCGGGCGGCTGCAGATGCGGAGGCCTGACGCCCAGATGGGGCCTTCCTGACGCCCACGGCTCTGTGTGTGTGTGTGTGTGCAGCTCTGTTTGTGCACATGTGCTAAAGGCGACAGCAGTGTTCAGGCTCATGCAAACATGCCAGATTTTTAAAAAATGTGAGGGTCAGGTTTACAGTAGGCTATTACACTGTAAAAAAATGCAGGTCCACAATATTCATTCCTCTTGTGCCAACACAAATCCTTAAGTTAACCTAACAATTTAAGTGGATTAAACATAAAACAATTAAGTTGTCCCAAAAAAATCTCACGAATTTGTTTCAGCTCATTGAAATAAGTTGTTTGAACAAGTACAGTAGCAAAATAATTTTTTAAAGTGTATAATAGACCCTTTTCACAAAAACTTATGACGCGTTTAAAGGTCATTAGCATCTTAAGTCCTTGAAAGCTTTTAATATTTAGATTTTTTTTAAATGAACACTTATATGTATTTACATATATATAATGTAGTCTTTACATCAGGGGTCACTAATCTCAGTCCTGGAGGGCCGGTGTCCCTGCAGGGTTTAGCTCCAACTTGCCTCAACACACCTGCCTGGATGTTTCAAGTTTACCTAGTAAGACCTTGATTAGCTTGTTCAGGTGTGTTTGATTAGGGTTGGAGTTCACATCTGCAGGACACCGGCCCTCCAGGAACAAGTTTGGTGACCACTGCTTTACATCAAATTACATAAAACAGTAGGTAGTGCTGTCGCCTCACAGCAAGAAGGTCGCTGGTTCGAGCCTCGGCTGGGTCAGTTGGCATTTCTGTGTGGAGTTTGCATGTTCTCCCTGCAAGGGTTTCCTCTGGGTGCTCCGGTTTCCCCCACAGTCCAAACACATGTGGTACAGGTGAATTGGGTAGGCTAAATTGTCCGTAGTGTATGAGTGTGAGGGCATCCGCTGCATAAAAACATGTGCTGGATAAGTTGGCGGTTGATTTCGCTGTGGTGACCCTGATTAATAAAGGGACTGAGCCAAAAAGGAAATGAATGAATGAAAAATATGTGGAGACAACAAATTATGAAAATCTAAACTAGACAAAATATATACAGTATAAGGGAAAATAGAAGATAAAGTGAATGTCAATTGAATGTGCAGACAGCTCTGCATTTTGAAGCTGATTCACAGAGACATTTCTTCACACCAGTGCACTGATGCTGGTATTTTGCTTGTGTTAGTGGGAGCGTTTAAGATAGTGGGAAAGGTATATATCCTCAGCGGTGTTCTCTAGAAGGCCTCAACAGGAGGCTCTTTGTGGAGACGTCTTTCAGCCAATCGATCGCTGTTGTGATCCCAGCATGCAGCAGGAATGAAGTGTTTTGGATACACACACACACACACTCACTTCAATTACTCCACAGCATACAGTAGGTTCATTTGAAGTTTACTCATCAGATCTGAAGTGAGGATTCCCTCACTGTCACAGATGATGAGCTGTCTCTGGATGACAAGGGATGCATGTTTTTGGTGTAAATATGATGTAGGATCTAAGTTTAGCACATGCTTTGAGGTTGTACTCACACCAAATATTGCACTTGAAACATTTTTTTCTATTGAAAAAAATATAAAAAATTGGTCATTAAAGTTGTAGAATAAAATCTTACAGAACATCTTACAGCATATGGAGCTCTTATTAAGAATTTGCAAACCTGTACAGAAATCTGATATATGGCAAGTGATTGTTGACAAGTTAATGTTAGGCTAAATGTCATATAGCCTATGCAACATATTTCTAAAAGTGCAAATACGGTCTTTAATTGTTATTTTTTCAGATTTGCTAACATTTCTGGAGCTTAAAATGTAATGGAAATAAGCCTTTTCAGTGTCTAGTAAACTGTAAGTTATTTATTTACACAGCCAATAATTATAAAATGAACAGTAGTACTAGAATGGATAAATTAACATTTAATCAAAATAACCCAATGTATTAGGCCTAAATCCCATAGTTGGGAAGGTGTTGTAAAAATCAATAGTTGGGTTATATGTTGGGGTATTTTTAACCCCACTATGTAACTGATTGTTCAAATATATCAGCTGTAGCTCACTTTTAGCCATACTGTATATCAGATTTCCATATGAAATCCTCTTCTAATGCTTTTTTGCTGCTTTGCTCTGCTTTGTACTTGCTCAAGAAAAATCAAACAGTTCTAATTATTAGATTTTTTAAATACTTTATTTTCTGTACCAGCTAATCAGTCGCTTTTGGTGAGTTTTGATTTGCAGAGCTGCTGACAAACCAACTTAAACCAGCCTAGGCTGGTGGCTAGTTTTACTGTTATGTTTCTGGGTTTTTGTCCCTTTCCCAGGCTGGATTTCCAGCCAGTTTCCCAGCCTGGTCTTAGTTGGTTAGGCTGGGATTGACCAGCTAAAACCAGCCTGACCAGCCTAGCCAGGTTGGGAGCCCAGCCAAAACCAGCTATGTCCAGTTTAAACCAGACTGGTTATGGTGGTTGTACCTGGTAATTTCCCAGCCTGACCAGTTAAGACCAGGCTGGAAATGGCCAAGACCCATCTAAAACCAGACTGGTCAACTAGGCTGGTTTAAGATATTTTTTTCAGCAGGGAGACCATAATTTCTCATGCTGACGCAATATCAACAATAACATCAAATTTGAGGTAAAATTGCAGTCGATAGTTTAACCACATCAGTTTAGTCTGTGGGTCAAGTCTGTAAGTTTTAATACAATTACAGATAAAATATGTTTTTCGTCGAACTTTTATAAAAACATTAAGCTTGTAGTACAGGCAACAGCTTTAAACTAAGTTGTTTTAATAAAACTTTCTGATAAAAATAATGAAATAAATGCGTCGCTTTGGATAAAAGCTGATGCTAAATGATGTAAACTTAAATGTCATATAGGCCGTGCTGTCGTTAAACACAGCCTGCTGTAATGTATTATACTCGGTTGAATAATCTGAACATTGGAAAAGGCGGTCAGTACTCAGGAGAGATAAATAACTTTCAGATCATGACGTTAATACTAACTCCAACCAGCAGAGGCCGCTAGTTTCCAGTATCGCCGCTAGTTTCCAGTCTAGAACGTGTACGCTACTGAACGTTCAAAATAGCAAACACAACGATAGAAATAGTGTTTTTCCTGTCAAGATTACGTACATATTCCTTTTTCCAAGTTCAAGGGACACTCATATGTTGTTTGGAAACTCTATATGTAATGAATTATGTTAAATCGCCGTTGCTCTGCAGCGCAAAAAAAAATCATAAACGCCGATGACGACAGACTTTCAATTGAATCCGATTTCAAAGGTAACGTTAAAATCAGTCAAGTACGAAGTATAAACGCTGAATTATGTTCATGAATCTTGATAAAATGTGTTTGGGACTATTCAGAATGATAATTTTTGAACGAACGCTTTTAAAAACGTATCTAAGGTTGTTTTATAGAAGTAAAGTTGGTTTTATATTCGCACATTCGTTCATTTAGAAGTCCCTATATTGTTTATCATGTTTCTTTGAATATTCGATTGGAATTAGCATGCAAGTATGACTTCAAAACAACATTAACACTATCTAATTCACTGTGAAGAATGTTGTACTTTGATAGTCATTGGCTGCTAATATGATTTCCCTATTTAGAATTTGCAAATAATACTTTTCTGAGTAGGAGAATGTCTGATTATCCGAATATAAAACCAACTTTACCTCTATTGTTGTTTTGAGGATGTCTATTTCAATGTTGAAATTTATTTGTGATTTTATTTGTGATCCTATTTTCACCTCTGAGTTTACAGGTAACGTACAGTATGTGACCTTTTGATGGAATGCAAAACATTTTCACATGTAAAATACATTTTAAAATGTAAAGAACCCACTAATGAAGTATTGAATTAGTCACCAAGCTTGCACTTTTAATTGAATGTTTCTGTTTTTATATGTATCTTTAGATTCACACATAATAAAAAAGATGCCAGCAGGAGACAGAATAAGTTGCACCAGCTCCAGGTAATTCAGAATTTAAAACTTTGCTATTTTCAACTATGTTGCTGTGTGTTATTCCTTAAAAACGATTCAGTTAATATAGTTTAGAAATGTATTTTTAAATGTAGCTATTTTGAAGAAAGTAAATAACGCTTTCTGATAACATTCTGTTCTCCACCAATTAGACATGTTTTGAGCGCAGCCTTGTTTATGAAGATCTCACTATCTCACGATCACACATAACTGTCATATTATGGCCTTATTTTCATGCTGCTATTTACCCAAAGCAAATCAGATGAATGTCAAATCCCAGTATTATTTAATAATTCTGTTGATTGATTGATACTTTTTTGCTTGGGGTTTACACACTATAACTTGTTTCCTGATGGGATGTTTAAATAGTTTTTAGAAAAGTATAATTTAAAATGGCTAAATCCACATTGATGTATGGTTTTTCACATTCAAATGCAATATTGCACTTTTCTTTTTTTCCCCTAAAACATCATTGTTCTGTAGAGTGCCTTTTTATATGCCAAAACTTTTTTTCCTGTTGGACATTTTAAATCAAGCCGTGCATATCTAAAAAAAAAAAAAGTACATTATTATAAATTTTTTGAGTCATTTAAATAAGAAAATAAATAAATATGACATTTAACAGGGATTTGGGTCATATTTGGAATTGATATTGAATTCAATAGAATCTAAAAGATTTGCTTGCAATATGAACTTTTAATTGAATGTTTCTGTTTTACATAGATCTTTAGGTTGGCAAATATGGATGAAGATGCCAGCATGATATAAAATATACCAGCAACAGGTAATATAATTCTGCCATTTTGCAACAATGTTGCGCATTTCATTTCTTAAAGATGTTTTTATTAAATAGTTTTTTGGAGCGTGAATAATGATTTTATGGGGAAATAAAATTATATATATATATATATATATATATATATATATATATATATATATATATATATATATATATATATATATATATATATTCAGCTGCAAAAAAAAATGCAGTCTGAAAATTTTCTCCAAAATTAGCATTTTTCTTATAGCCTTCTATGTTTATGTTCAGTTATTTCACTTTAAAGCCAATGAAAATAACCTATTGTTTGTACTAAGAGTAAAATTACTAAAACCACACACAACAGCCTGAGAAAAATGCTCGTTTTAGCTTTTAGCCGTCAGATGACACTAAAAAAGGTTTTTGTATCTAAACTCTCATATAAATTATATACAGTTGAAGTCAGAATTATTGACCTCCTTTAATATTTTTTTCTTTTTTAAATATTTCCCAAATGATGATTAACAGAGCAAGGAAATTTTCACAGTATGTCTGATAATATTATTTCTTCTGGAGAAAGATTTTTTGTTTTATTTCGGCTGGAATAAAAGCAGTTTTTAATTTTTTAATAAACATTTTAAAGTCAATATTATTAGCCTCTTTAAGCTATATTTTTTTGATTGTTTGCAGTACAAACCATTGTTATACAATGACGTGATACAATACAACATTTTTTAAAAGTAGTTAGAAAGAAAAAAATAGATAGGTTTTAAAGAGTGTAAATAATGCATAATCTCTATCATAATTATATATTTTTTATTATAAAACCAAATGTGTTCTGCTGTTTTTTTTTGCACAAGGTCTCTATTTATATCTCGATAACTTTTAGTCTGGGCTGCATAAAATTGAAAAAATTAGTCATTGCAAAAAAATTTTCTGCGATATTTATTGTGATATTATGAATACAATTTCCCCAGATGGCTGTATTTGGAAAAAATCTTGAATTTAGATTGATTGGGTTGATTTTGTACTATAAAAATGATAAACAGATTGCAAGCAAGAATAATTACAATAGAGCAAAATAAAAGAAACGTTATAGCTTCCGGAGAGTCAAATAATGAAATGACAGGATATTGTCCTCATTGTATTAATAATTCAGTAAAATTATTGTTCATGAAAGTTACAAATGTGGTACAGTTTTGTGCCCAAATGCTTTAAATGCTCTTGAAATGCCTTTAAAACGCATGCAAATGATAAAGTTTAACTCTGTTATAGTTATACTTTGCAATGACTCTACAAAACTTGTGTTCTCAATTTTTGTGTTGATCAACTATAATCCCAACTCAACATTGCATTGTGCGATGTGCTATTGCAGACACACACATTGCGATATCGATGCTGAAACGATATATATTAGGGCTGCACAATATATCGTTTTAGCATCTATATCACAATGTTATGAAGTTATAATTATTTTAAGAGCGTGAATAATGCAGTTTTTATTATTATTATCATCAAACCAAGTGTGTTCTGGTGTTTATTTTTTTGCACAAGGTCTCTCTTCACATCTAGATAACTTCTAGGCTGCTTTGCTCTCCACCAATCAGACGTGTTTTGAGCGCAGCCTTGTTTATGAAGGAAAAGCCGCTCTCTCACATTCTCACGATCACACATAACTGTCATATTATGGCCTTCTTTTCATGCTGCTATTTACCCAAGAGCAAGTGAGTCAAATGAAGTCTCTTCTCCCAGCACGCCGACGCGCCGCGCGAGCAAAGAGATTCAATTGTCACCTTTCAGGACGTCTGTTTCTTTCCGCGCGGCCTTTGATGCTCGCGACTAATCCACACGCTATGAAAACGCATTACGCAGAGATGCTGACAGATAAAACACTGAACGCTCGCTCTCTGAATAATGAGGCGACCGGAAAGGAGAAAAGACATCAGCCCGGTCAAATTACCTCCGTGCAACTGAGCCGTGTGTGTTTCCTGACAGCCAAACACATTTCCATACCGCGCTCGCTGTGAAGTGCTGACACCAAATAAAAATAAAGGCCTTTGATGAGCGTGTTGATGGTGAAGCCGCTTTTCCTCTCTC
This sequence comes from Danio aesculapii, assembly GCF_903798145.1. Classification (NCBI taxonomy): domain Eukaryota; kingdom Metazoa; phylum Chordata; class Actinopteri; order Cypriniformes; family Danionidae; genus Danio; species Danio aesculapii. The sequence goes on along the minus strand of NC_079446.1, from coordinate 44,546,907 downwards.
TCTCTTTCTCTCTCTGTCGGTCTGTGTCTCTCTTCCCTGCCGCTCCCATCCGACAGAAACAAAGTCCTAAAGCAGTGGGAAACGATGTTGAATCAAGCCGGAGCTCAAAGCACACAAATCTCTCAGTGTGTTTACAGGAGATCGTTCCAAAATCACGACGGCTGACGGGAACATTGACATGACAACATGTGCTTTACATAGAGCGATGCTGATGAGATGCACATTTGGAGTTATTGAGTTATTACATGTGTTATTTACTTCTTTATTTTTGAGGTATAGTGTTTAAATTTTGTTATGAAAGCAGTTACTTAATCAGATTGATTTCAATTAATTAGAGTCTTTTAATTATAAGTCATGAATGTTTTTAATTTGTAGTAAGATTCTGTTTTGTCAAAAAAGCTGAAAGTTTCAAGCATAGAAAGTAGCATGATTCATATTTTTTATTACATTTAAAAAAGACATACAATTTAAAGTCTTCAAATTATAAAAGATGATTTCTGCTAATTATTAGTGGGAAATAATGAAATATAAGCAGTGGGAAACGATGTTGAATCAAGCCGGAGCTCAAAGCACACATCTCTCTGTGTGCTTACAGGAGATCGTTCTGAAATCATGACGGCTGACGGGAACATTGACGTGACCATGTTACATAAAGCTCTGCGGATGAGATGCATTTTAAGCAATTTTTGAGGAACTTTTGTTTATTTATTTATTTAATTTTATTTTTTTATAATAATTTTTGGGGGTTTTCACCTTTTATGGATAGGACATTAGAGAGAATTGACAGGAAAGCATGGGGAGCAGAGAGAGGGCAAGGATCGGCATAGGACCGCGAGGCGGGAGTCAAACTCAGGTCGCCGTGAGCACCAGAGAGCATGTGTCGACGCACTAACCACTACACCACTGGCGCTGACATTATTTATTTATTTTTTTTGAAGTGTTAAATTTTGTTATGAAACTAATTTGTGTTCTTTGAGCTCAAGCAGGAGCTCAAAGCAGACAAATCTCTCAGTGGGTTTACAGGAGATCGTTCTGAAATCATGATGGCTGATGGGAATATTGACATGACAACATGTGCTTTACATATAGCGAGGCTGATGAGATGCACATTTTGAGCTATTTTTGGGAAACTTTTATTATTAATAATATATATTTTTTAAGGTAAAATGTGTTGAAATTGTTATGAAAGCAGTCACTTTTATGGCAGTTAATTAATCAGATAAATTGCAATTAATTGCAGTCTCTTTTAGAGTGCGAAGGCTCTAAATGTAAATAATTATAAGTCATTATTGTTTTTAATTTGTAGGAAGATTCTGTTTTGTCAGAAAAGTTGATAGTTTCAAACATACAAAGCATGATTTATATTTGTATCACATTTTTAAAAAGACATTAAAAGTCTTCAAATCATAAAAGATGATTTATGCTAATTATTAGTGGGAAATAATGAAATATAAGCAGTGGGAAATGATGTTGAATCAAGTCGGTGCTCGAAGCATACAAGTGTCTTAGTGTACAGATTGCCCTGAAATCATGACAGCTGACACTGACTGCTGATGAGCCACACATTTTGCTTTTGGAGCTGTTTAACTTATTTTGAGAAACATTTTTTTATATATTTTTACTTTTTTATTTATGGCAGTTATTTAATCAGATTGATTGCAATTAATTAGTGTGTTTTAGAGCAGTGGCTCTAAATATGAATATTCATGAAAATATTAAATGTATAATAAAACGCTGGGTTCCACACAGTTCCTTAATGTTGTTACAACACAAATCGATTAAGTTATCTTAATCGCTTTTTCAAAATTAAGTGGACTGGACATAAAGCAAATAAGTTGTCCCACTCAAAGAACTTAAGAATTGTTTTGCTTCAACTTTCAATAAGTAGTATGAACAAGAAGCAAAAGTCCTTTTGTATGAGTGTTTAGAAGTCTGTATTTTCATATTTAGGAACAGTCTGTTTTGTCAGAAAAAAAATCATATTTTCATATTTGAGGAAGCACAACAATTTTTTTAATCTCATCAAATCACTTTTATTGTCACATCAACAGCAGCATGTGCACGATGATGAGTGAAAAGCTTAGGTGCTATCTCAAGACAGTGAAATACAACAACATACTCCCAAAGTGCAAAACAACATACAGTTAGCAATTTTGACAGTAATATTCATTCATACATTTTCTTTTCGGCTTAGTCCCTTTATTAATCATGGGTCGCCACAGCGGAATGAACCGCCAACTCATCCAGCATATGTTTTTACGCAGCGGTTGCCCTTTCAGCCGCAACCCATCACCTGGAAATTCGCACACAGACATACACTATGGGCAATTTAGCCTACCCAATTCACCTGAACCGCATGTCTTTGGACTGTGGGGGGAAACCGGAGCACCCGGAGGAAACCCACGCAAACACAGGGAGAACGTGCAAACTCCACACAGAAACACCAACTGACCTAGCCGAGGCTCGAACCATCGACCTTCTTGCTGTGAGGCGACAGCACTACCTACTGCGCCACTGCGTTGTCCCTTGACAGTAATATGTAGAAGATAATAAATAGGGGTACACATAGTCTGACTGTTGGTGGAAAATTATTGTAGGCAATATTGTTTTAAATAAGGATTTGGATAAAATGCAGTGCATGCTACATCTTTATGGTATGCAGTGAGGGGTATGGAGAGAATTTGTGCGAGGTGTGTTAAGTGTTCCTAATACTACTAATACTACTTATCTATTTATCTTTATATGTAATATAATTTTTTAATCTAAAAAAGACATTAGATTTAAATCTTAAAATTATCCAAGATGATTTCTGCTCATTTTAATTCTATAATTTATTTCCACAGTAGTAGAAGAAAAAGTTGCATTTAACTAAATAGTATATTACAGTACATAAATGTTGGAATATATAATATTAAATATTACATGAATATTATATCACAAAATACAAAAAACTATAATGATCATCTAAAACAGAAACTCTGAAAAAGTCTGATTTTAATCAAATGTAGCAAATAACATGTATATTGGAGATTGACATGGGCAAATTTAATGGTACCCCTTCAATTTTCTTCAGATCAGTTTCATTAGTTTGGCTTTTTGTAATTCTTCTGTTGTGCCACAATTTGCAAGCAAAATATTTTTTTTCATAATTGTTTTAGTAATTTTTGGTTAATCATTACTTTTTTCAGTTTCACGTTATTTCCCTCTTATTAACAGCTCATGCTGAAAGTAGCTTTGGTTTTATAAGAGTAACTATACGCAGGCTATTAAAGGAAGCAGTTTTTAACAGTGCTGTCAAATGATTCAATTCTGTTGTTAAATTAATTAATTTTATGCCAGTTAATTAATCAGATTAATTGCAATTAATGATATAATATTAGGAGAGAGGTGCTTCCGAATGAAAATAATTCAGAGACATTATTTTTGGCTGGCTAAATGTGTCTTCTTAACTATGCAAGTTGATTTTTTTTTTGTATTTTAATAATGATTATAATGATAGTGATTCTAATTCATTTTCTTTTCGGCTTAGTCCCTTTATTAATGTGAGGTCACCACAGCGGAATGAACCGCCAACTTATCCAGCATATGTTTTACGCAGCAGATGCTCTTCCAGCTGCAACCCATCACTGGGAAACATCCATAGACTCTTATTCACACACATACAGTATGCTCAATTTAGCTTACCCAATTCACCTATAGCGTATGTGTTTGGACTGTGGGGGAAACCAGAGCACCCAGAGGAAACCCACGCCAACACGGGGAGAACATGCAAACTCCACACAGAAATGCCAGCTGACCCAGCCGAGGCTCGAATCAGCGACCTTGCTGTGAGGCGATTGTGCTAACCACTGCGCCACCATGATGCCCGTGATTAAAATGATTTTAGTAATAAATTGATGATTATATTAGTAATAAAATTATTTTATTACTAATATAATTATTTATTTTATAATATAAATATAATATAATAATATTTATTATAATTATATTTATTGTTATGCATTGTATAGAGAAATATTTAGTCATTATGGTGATGTTAATGTGACATTAAATATTATATGAATATTATAACGCAAAAGGCACATGCATATGTTTTAATAGAAACATATTAGTTTTATTACTGTATAATATTTTTACAATTATTTAAAAATATAATTATTAGTGTTTTTATAACTAAAAACAAAATAAAAACGGAAGTATTTAATAGAAAAATACATTAGCATTTAACAAATGAAATGTTATGTTATTATTAAAATATTACTAAAAAACAAAATTTTTACATACAAAATTTCAGGTTTAGTACTTTAAAAATAAATAAATAATGGCAAAGATGCTAAACAAAAAACAAGGTTAATTTAAACTAATAATAAGGAAATCGATTACCCTAAATGCACATAATAAACATAATAATAAGGTCGGACATTTTAAGTCATCTTCAGATGCAATATTGAATATGAGATTTGGGTAATCAAATACATAAGTGAATTATTTTAAAACTGTCCAAATTCAATTATTTGCCATAATATCAGAAATGCAATGTGTGCAAGCATCTGATCTTGCAATTCAACCAGTTTTGTTACAAAAAAGCTAAAAAGAAGAAAAAATGTATTTCCACAACACTATACTGAATGCACCAGTGTTTACCTCCCTATTTTCAGATGTGCCAGCGAGTAAATATAACGACTCCTTTGCGTTTTGTACATTTAAAAGCTATAAAGCCGAGCAGCTGTGTTCTCAAACCTCTTTGTCTGCTGCCCGGGGTACAGTTGCGTCTGTTCACTGGATGCTGACACCGAGCCTCCGCGACAGGCGAAACAGAGAAAGCGTTATTGCCCCCTGGATAGGTCATTTGGTGGCGTCGGCCAAAAGCTAAACTGAAAGAGAGCTTTTAAAGACGGGAACAGGTGCGAGTCACCGCGGGGGCTGGATGAGGCACAAACACCCAGGCCCAATCGTCATTCGCAAACATTCTCCCGCTTCCTCGTAATTAGGCCACGGCTTCAATAGGAGCTAACTCAGGCCATATGGGCTAATGTAGCCCAAATGAAGACCCCCCACACAGGTAGCAGTCTGTCAGAAAACTCACCGCCGTGCCGCAAACACGCCACGCAGCTTAAAGGTTTGATTGAGCTTGAAGGTCAGAGCCATCAGATGCTGCCCAGGAAAATGTGTCCCCGAATTCCGTAATTAAACAAACGGATAAACAAATATGACTCGTTCTTCACCTCGGGCTACGAACTTTGGGGAAGACATTTTTTATGACTTTTTTTCCCCCTAGTTTTGCTCTCAGACAATTTCACAAAGTTTATTTTTATAGTTCACCAGAAATGTTAAATTTACTCACCTTCACAGCATCCAACATTTAGGTGACTTTTTTGTGTTAGAACGTTGCAGAAGATTTATTTTATTTATTTTTTGCTGAAATTATGCTTGGAGATTCTGAAAATGCAATGCCTGCACTCACTTTGAGAGTAAAAAACACATACAGGCAAAGCAAAATTAATTCAATTGGCTCTTGAAGACACATTGACGGTCTTATGAAGTAAAATGATTGGTTTGTACAAGAAACTGAACATTGTTTACAATATTTAATTTGCTTGCAGCCTTGGCGAACAGTCATTAAATCATTCAAGCCATTTTTTTTTTCAATTAAATACATTTTTAAACAATATTTTGAAATAGACTGCAGTATGTCATATTTTATAATAATAGGTCAGAGCCGTCAGATGCTGCCCAGGAAAATGTGTCCCTGAACTCCTTAATTAAACAAACGGATAAACAAATATGACTCGTTCTTCAGCTCGGGCCATGAATTTTGAAGGCGGAAATGTTGTGGACTTTTTTTTTTTCTTGTTCTCTGATGCCAGTGTTCCTCTCAGGCAATTTACTGTTTCAAAAAGTTCACCCAGAAATGTTAATTTACTCGCCTTCAGAGGATTCAAGATATTGGTAACTTTTTTTTTTTTTTTTACAGTATTAGAACTTTACAGAAGATTTGTTTGGCTGAAATTATGCTTTGAGATTCTAATAATGCAATGCTTGCACTTACTTTGAGAGGGGAAAAAACACATACAGGCAAAGCAGAATAAATACCCGTGGCTCGTGAAGACACATTGGATTAAATACATTTTTAAACAATGTTTTGAAATAGACTGCAGTATGTCATATTTTTGTTGACGGTCAGAGCCGTCAGATGCTGCCCCGGAAAACGTGTAGCTGAATTCCACAATTAAACAAACGGATAAACAAATATGGGGCGACGCAGTGGCGCAGTAGGTAGTGCTGTCGCCTCACAGCAAGAAGGTTGCTGGTTCGAGCCTCGGCTGGGTCAGTTGGCATCTCTGTGTGGAGTTTGCATGTTCTCCCTGTGTGTTTCCTCCGGATGTTCCGGTTTCCCCCACAGTCCAAAGACGTGCGGTATTGGATAGGCTAAATTGTCCGTAGTGTTTGAGTGTGAATGAGTGTGTATGGATGTTTCCCAGAGATGGATTGCAGCTGGAAGGGCATCTGCTGCGTAAAACGTGCTGGATAAGTTGGCGGAAAAGAAAATAAATTAATGAATGAATGAAGAAACAAATATGACTCGTTTTTCCCCTCGGGCCATGAACTTTGGAGGCAGAAATGCTGAGGATTTTTTTCCCCTTATTCTCTGATGCCTGTTTTGCTCTCAGACAGTTGGATGTAAAAGTTTACCCAGACATGTTAATTTACTCACCTTCAGAGGATTCAAGATTTAGGTGAATTTTTTTATTTATTCATTTATTTATTTTACAGTATTAGAGCGTTACAGAATATTTTCTTTTGCTGAAATTATGCTTTGAGATTCTAATGCAATGCTTGCACTTGCTTTGAGAGTCAAAAAAACACATTCAGGCAAAACAAAATGAATACTCGTGGCTCTTGAAGACACATTGAGGTTCTTATGTTTGATTTACTTTAAATTCACAGCTTTGGCAAACAGTCATTGCATCATTCACTCAAGCCATTGTTTTATCAATTAATTACATTTTTAAACAAATAATTTAAAATGGACTGCAGTGGGTAATTTTATTGGTTATTGCTGCACCCAAGATGAAACCCACACAGCTTAAAGGTTTGATTGAGCTTGATGGTCAGAGCCGTCAAATGCTGCCCAAGAAAATGTGTCTCTGAATCCCGTTATAAACAAACGGATAAACAAATACGCCTCGTTCTTCAGCCCAGGCCACGAACTTTTGAGGTAGAAATGACTTTTTCCCCTTGTTTTGCTCTGTCTATACCCAGCCTTGGCAAACATTGAATCATTCACTCAAACCATTTTTTCATTTAATTACATATTGTAAAAAATATTTTAAAATAGACTTTAATAAAAAAAGACATGTTTATTGCTGAACCCAAGAAGAACCCAATGGAGGTTAAGTTGGAGGTTAAAATGTGTCCCCGAATCCTGTTATTAAACAAATGGATAAACAAAATCCCCTTTTACACAGTGATACCATAAATATCTGGAACATTTCTGAAACAACTTTACTGGTAAGTTCAAAAAAGCGCTGTTCACACAGCGAAGGACATTCTGGAATTTTTCTGTAAAAGACCATTCACACATCCATTCCAAAATACTGTTAAATTCTGACATCAGTAACCAGAAATTACCTATAAATGGCTGCGCTTGTATTTGTAAACATAGGAGTCAGGTGTGGGTTAATGCTTTCACTTGTTTTTTAAGCTTTAGCAATTCCCAGAGACATCCCAGATGGATAAGTATTGTGAACAACTTCAATGTAAACCTATGCAGGAAGACTTTCACATGTCGAGATGTACAATTGTTTGTGTGCTAGCACTCATAGGAGCACTTCTTCACGTACACAAGTGCCATAGAGCTGAATGCAGGGCTTGCAGGTAAACTCACAGCGGTTTATCATAAGCATTTTATCGATAATTTTTTCCACAGTTGACATTAAGAAGGAACATAGAAACATTATCTGACTATCAACTAGCAGCTAAAGATATCTGTAAATGTATTTAAAGGCTTTTATTTTTATAAACAGCGCAGATGTGAATGCGTTTGTTTTCTGATTGGCTGGAGTCGTCGTCTCATGTTATTCTTTTCTTTCTGCATTCAAACAGAGCAGGATTCCAGGAAATTAAAGATAATGTTACAACTTTTCTAAAAATTGGTGAAATGAATTTACCGGTATTTTCAAAAAGGGCCTGTTCACACATGATTCCTCATGATTACCTGCAATTTTCGGGAAAGGTTCGTACTGTATGTGTGAAAGGGGCTAAATATACGACTCTTTCTTCACCTCGGGCCACGAACTTTGGAGGCAGAAATGACTCAATGAATTCATGTGTCCCTGAAACAACACAATTCTTGAGATTTTTTTTGGGGACAACATAATAGTTTTCTGTTCAATCTACTTAAATTTGTTAAGTTAACTTAATCGATCTGTGTTGGCACAACATGAATCAATTGTGTGGAACCCTGCATTTTTACAGCGTACTTGTATAAAATGAGCTAAAACAACACAAGTCTTGAGTTTTTTGATACCAATCTGTATGTAAATTTGTAAAAAACGTCCATTTCCCGTGAACATTTGAGCGCTGTGGAGCACGATCTTGAACAGTGCTGATTTGCTATTGTGTTCACATGCTCAACAGAAATGGCTGTGATTGGCTGCGAAGGTCATCAGGTCATCGGTCACCACTCGAGAGGGGTCTGGATGCAGACCTGGTGCAGTGCAATCTGAGCTGCAACCAATGCTTTTTAATGTGCTCACCTTACCCTAACCCTACCCCTCACAGTGACATCACTCACTCCATTTAGTGCATTAAGTCTGACATTGCATCGCTGAGTGATGCAATCTCAGCTTGCATCATAAAGGCTGCATTCAGATACTTTTGCCGAACTCACAGCTGTTTACCACTGTTTACTAAACCACAGAGCATTTTAAAGCTGCGTATCGCTCATGCCAGCTTATAGACAAACTATCTGATCGACGTGACTTTAAAACACTCCAGTGTCCCTGTATCTGTGTTTACACTCAGTAAACAGCTGTGAGTTCGATGAATTGATTACCTTCATGGCCAATCACAGTCATTTCTGTTGAGCACGTGAACCCAATGGCAAATCAAATGTTCAAACGCTTAAATGTTTGCGGGAAGTAGATGTTTTTAAAATTCTGTATTAATTGTTATCGAATTCCAGTATCGGGACAACATGAAGGAATTCAGTTAGCTTATTTGTTTTTACTAATTTAAGTATATTGTACATAAAACAATTAGGTTGTCCCCCAAAAAAACTTCAACAATTGTGTTGTATAAGCTCATTTCAAATACGTACTTTAAACAAAGAGCAAACATTTATTTTTTGAATGAATAATCCAAAAGAAATTGCTGAATAATTAAATTTGGAATAAATGTCATCAGACCTTTATAGAACAAATAAATCGTAACATTTTACTCAAATCCAGTCAAACTGTTATTAGAACTAACTAACTAGTTGACCAATACAACCTTGTCTTACTGCAAAATGTGATTTGCAATGCATTCCTCAAATAAAGCAGATCTTTTAGGGCCTTTCTCATCTAAAAACGCTCATCAAAATGGTATCTGCGAATGCTGAAAGCCAAACGAGCAGAGCGTAAAAACAAAAGCAGCCCGATCACGTCTGTCTGCGGCGCTGGAAGACATTAGAGCTTCTGGGAGCAAACATCTGTTAACAACAACACGACCAAATGATGTGTGTGGGACCGCGCTAATGTGTGACTACAGGTCCAAGCAAGCCGCCTGACACAACGTTAGCTGAGAAATATGTTGTGTTTGTTTCACAGTTTGTGGAGATCATGTCAATAAATGCTTGGGATTAAGAAGGAGAAAAAAAATTGCTCAGCAGAAACGCGCTAATTGATTCAGTGTGAAACAGTTAGTGTGTGTTGATAATTACGGATGCGCGAAAACACACAGCTTTGGAATATTTATTAGGAGTCTCGGCTGCAATTTCGGAGCCGTGGAAGAGTTTAATGAATCTATCATGAGGCAGAATCCAGCCGTCGGAAATTAGCTAACGAGGCCTGCCGAGCCGGAGAGCTTCATTTCGAGCGAACGGCGCGCTGTTCATATTTCATTCCCTCACAGACTGCCTAATAAAAACATAACAAGCGGCAGCCAGCAAATACCAGATGAGTGATGATTGTTTTACAGTTCCCTTTAAAAAAACGTTGAATAATGAGGGAACGTTTTACAGTGCTCAGATGGTTATCTTTTTTCTGTCTAACCTAACAAATCTCTGAAAAATCGACGTACCAGAAGAAAAAAATGGATTGTTTTTAGTAAGATAATGAAACTTTGCTTATGGAATAACACATTCAAATGTGCAATTTTATTTTATTTATTAATTCTCAGATTTTTACAATTATTAGTATTATTAGTTAAGCAACATTAAAATTTTATTTGCATAATTTTGGAACTGAGTGTATATTTAGGACGTGCTCAACATTGAGTACTCTCTATTTTAATAATTACAACCTACAAAATTTCAACACATTTTTTTTGCTTCTCTTGAATTTTGCTCTTATTAATCTGAGAATTATTAATTATCAGATGTTTTGTATTATTATGTAAATTCTAACTATTCTAAAAAAAAGGTTTGCATAACTTTAGATCTGAGTATATATTTAGGACCTTTAGGTATGTGCTCAGCATAATTGAGTATGCCCAATTTTGAAAATAAATATTTTTATCCATTTCTCAGTGAATATGGGTAATATATTTTGGTGCATTAAAACAAAGCAGATTTATTAAACTAATATATTTATTAAAATCATATTTTAGTCACCAAAAATCTTTAGAAAGAGAAAGATTATACATTTATATTCATGCAAAATATTTGTGGAAAAAAATGACAAACTACACAATTTTAACAGAATTTAACACATTTGTTGTTTCTCTTAAATTTTGCCTTTTTAATTAATTCTCAGATTTTTTTTTAAATTATTAGTATTATTAGCTTTGTAAATTATAACTATTATAAAAAAATGTTTGCATAATTTTGGATCTAAGTGGATATTTAGGACTTTTAGGTATGTGCTCAGCATAATTGCGTACACCCGTTTTTGAAAACGAATAATACTATGAATTTCTCAATAAATATAGGTAATGTATTTGGTGCGTTTGAACAAAACAGATTTATTAAATGAATATATTTATTAAAATAATATTATAGTCATTAAACATCTTCAGAAACAAACTACAAAATTTAACTCATTTTTTGTTTCTCTTAAATGTTGCTCTGTTTAAATAATTTTTTACAATTTTTATTATTTCTCAGATTTTTACAATTTGTATAATTAGCTCTGTAAATTATAACTATTAAAAATGTTTGCATAATTTTGAATCTGAGTGTATATTTAGGACTTTTCGGACTCATTAGGGCTGCGCAATATATTATTATTGTTATACATCGATTTCGCAATATACACATTGCAAGATATATGCAATGTTGAGTTTGTATTATAATTTATCATTTGCATGTGCTTTTGATGCCTGGAATTGTGTAATGATTTTAAAAGCTTCCATAAGGTTTAAGAAATTGTATTACTTTATTGAATGATTTTTATTTTTATCATTCAGTTACTGTACTTGAATATGATTAGACTCGGCACATGATAAAACACTTTTTCAATTGCATCTTTTTCTTGATTGTATTTACAGATTATTATGCATGAAATACTCAACACATGCAAATGCAGAAATGCACTGCTAATAGCACAGACCACAAAGAAAATGTGTTGGCGGACCCAAAAAAGTTTATAGATTGTTTATTAGATTTTTATGAGATGCAAATAGTAAACACTAATTCATCAATCGCTGACTAAACAAGCGCATGAAAACACTCACAACACATGCAAATACAGAAATGCACTGCAAATAGCACAGACCACAATGAAAATGTTGTTGGGAAATTTAAAGATTGTTTATTAGATTTGATGGAGATGCACTCCCACTGGAGAATCATCCCAATTGATCTGACATTATAAATTCTTTCCCAATAGACATTAAGTCATCTGCTGAAATTGTATTCATATCGCAATATACAGTTGAAGTCAGAATTATTAGCTTCCCTGAATTATTAGCCCCCCTGTTTATTTTTTCCCCAATTTCTGTTTAACGGAGAGAAGATTTTTTTCAACACATCTCTAAACATAATAGTTTTAATAACTCATTTCTAATAACTGATTTATTTTATCTTTGCCATGATGACAGTAAATAATATTTGACTAGATATTTTTCAAGACAATTCTATACAGCTTAAAGTGACATTTAATGGCTTAACTAGGTTAACTAAGCAGGATAGGGCAGTCAGGCAAGTTATTGTGTAACGATGGTTTGTTTTCTAGATTATCGGAATAATATATAGCTCAAAGGGGCTAATAATTTTGTCCTCAAAATAGTTTTTAAAAAATTAAAAACTGCTTTTATCCTAGCCAAAATAAAACAAGACTTTTTCCCAGAAAAAAAATATATTATCAGACATACTGTGAAAATTTCCTTGCTCTGTTAAACATCATTTGGGAAATATTTAAAAAAGAAAAAAAAAAAATACAGGGGGCTAATAATTCTGACTTCAACTGTATATCGCAAAATAAAAAAAAATTCAATGCTAGATTTTTCCAATATCGTGAGATAGATAGGTAGTAGGTAGATAGATAGGTAGGTAGGTGGGTGGGTGGATGGATGGATGGATGGATGGATAGGCAGGCAGTAGTATATGTCTAATGAATATGTATACTCATATATGTTGAGCACTGTATATATGTAAAGTTATTATACGAGAATGTTCTATTAATTAATATTGGTGCTTAAAATATATATATATATATATTTTAAATACATTCAGACTTTTCCCTTATATTGCGCACACTTTTAAGGCTGAATTTTGTTTAAGCGCATTATATATGTTTAATTACTGAAGAACAATGACCACATTATTTATTTTAAATACATTTATTAGACTTTTATATAACAGCTATGGAAAAAAAAACAACAAAAAAAGCTATGGAAACAGCTATGAAAAAAAAACACATAAAAATTCTCAGATTTTCTCTTGATTTAGGATTTTTAGTTATGTGTTTGAGTAAAATATAATCTTTTATTTTATTCGGAATTTGTAAACTATTGGCAAGTAATCACTGGTTTGAGCCACCGGCTGGGTCAGTTGGTGTTTCTGTGTGGAGTTTGCATGTTCTCCCCGTGTTGGCATGGATTTTCTCCGGGTGCTTTGGTTTCCCCCCACAGTCTAAACACATGCTCTATTAGTGAACTGAATAAACTAAATTGACCATAGTGAATGAGTGTGTATGGGTGTTTTCCAGTACTGGGTTGCAGCTGGAAGGGCAGCCGCTGTGTAAAACGTATGCTGGAATACGTTTTCATTCCGATGTGATGACCCCTGATGAATAGAGAGACTAAGCTGAATGTAAACTAATGACATTTTTATCAAATTTAAAATAAAAATGAAGCCATTAAAAGTTTCAGATCTGTTTTCAGGTCTTTGTATTATTATATAATTTATCAAAAATATAATAACATATCTGAATTTTGTTTTATGTTGTCTAAAAAACAATGCAAACATCTGAAAACCCTTTTCCTAAGAAAAATGTGCTTTAATGATTATGATTATTTAAACAAAATATGCAGCGCAATAAGATGTTGGATGGTTGCCAGGGTGTTGCTATGGTGATCTGGTCGGATGCATGAAGTTTATTGCTTATGCCTAACTATGAGCAATAGTGATAATGATGTTTGCATTAGCATCATCACCGCATGACGCTCCGGTTATGAATTATGATTTTTCATTTTTCATCCTGGCAATTTTTACAGCTCCACCTTCTGTCATTAGCAACGGAAATGCATTCCCTTAGCATCCCCACTGTCTTGGCTCCATAAATAATGAATGAGCATATTGTTCTCAAGATGTCGCTTATGAACAGAATTAAATTAAAATAAAAGTGTAAAACTGCTGCAACTTGTCACGAAGATGCAGATGCAAAAGCAAAATTAATTTCAGATTCTCATCAGAACTGGAACCACCTGCCACGCAAGAGTTCGGAAAGAAAGCTTTCTTTGTCTGATTTAATGTGAAGGTTGCTTTTATGAACACTTGAGCTGAGACAATTTCTGAGAGTTGAATCATTTATAACTCCCATTTTTTCCCCTCTTATTTTGGCTAGTAAGCATTTTATTTTATTTTATTTTATTTTATTTTATTTTATTTTATTTTATTTTATTTTATTTTATTTTATTTTATTTTATTTTTTTATTATAATTTTTTTTTACATTTGTATTTTATTTTATTTTTTATTAATGTAGAATACATTAAGAAAAATAGGCCAGTAAGCTATTTTATTTTATTTAAATCCAATATGTTCCTCTAAATATTTTCTATTTATATTTTCTATGATTAGCTTTAATTTTGTCTGCTGTCAGTCAACACTTCCATGTTTTGAAAGCAGGTATTTTCTGAGCACTTTATTTTTTTCTTTTATTCATTGATTTATTTATTTTTGTCAATGCATACAATGCTTTTTATCTTTTGTTTTTTGATTATGGTTCATTTAAAAATGTTCTTCCCAAGGCTGAAAACAATATTATCATGAGCAGCTCATGTAAAAAGATGATACATGATGAGTATCAAACATACATTCAGCATTTGTATAATTGTAATTCATTCTTTGGGGTTTGAGCACACTAAACCATGTAGTATTCACAGGAAATAAAAAAAATTCAGTTATTTTACGTATTTTTTTTCCAGCAGCTGGGGTTCCAGAAAAAAAAATAACATAAAATAACGGCTGTTAAATTACAGAAATTTACCACTAAATAACGGCTGTTAAATTACAGAAATTTACCACTGAATAATGGATGTTAAATGACAGAAGTTTCCTGTAATTCAAAAATATGTTTTTTTTTTACTGTAATTTTACAGTAGATTTTCTGTATTTTCTTAAGCCTATAATATTTAATATTAAACTGCACATAAATATTGTGGAAAGTTACATAAAATCCATAAAATGATACATTTTGAACGGTGCTTGATGAGTGTTAAATTTAGGCCTTGTTAAGAATGTTTGTCTCAACTTCTCTTCCCCTTCATTTTATTCTGAATTTTTGATCCGTAACATTCTGAATTGTTCCACTTCTGCTGTTTACTATTGGTCTATGTCTTTTTTCAGCATTTTATGTAGAACTTTTAATCAGTTTTTAATTTTAACTATTCCTCTTTTTTTATTTCTTCATGGTTTTTCACCCCAAACATTCTGGAACTTTTAATCTCAGAGATTCTAAATTATTCCTCTTTCAGATCAACAAGAGTTTCGATTGTTCATCTTCCTTAGTTTTTCTAAACATTCTACTTGAAAATATAAGCCACAAGGCTCTAAATGACTTCACTTTAGTTTTTTCTTTGTGGTTTATTTTCCCCCATGACATTGGGTTTGTAACTTTTATCATTATGATTCTAAATGGTTTATATTTTTCCACATTTCTCATGTGGAACTTTGTTGGCTCTATCATACACTCGTCGCAATACGACACCAAGCACGACACATGTTTTTTTTTTCTCTTTTTTTTTGCGAGTTTCAGCTCGGCAACGATTTCATTTTCACATCCTGCGCTAGGTTTAATAGCAGATGCATTTGTGCACCCGTGGGATGTGCTGGTCTGTAAAGGCGGTGTGTTAAAAGACATTGTTGGCGCTTTGCTATTTTGAGCCAACTGAAATGAGCCACACCCTTGACCAACAAAAAGCTGATCTAAAGTCAGTGGTGTATTTTAATTCGATTTTTTTGTTAAAGAGTGCATTAGTGATATGCACCTGTACGCAGGTCCACAACATGCTCACATGTTGCTTATTACACACACTGGGATGCACAGCAGCACAAAAACCTCTTTAAATAGGAAAAATAAAGCATCAAAATGTAAAAGGTTATTATTGTCTACATAAACATAAACACTACCTCCTTTAATACTTTAGGAAGCTTTGGTTGAATCCTTGCACCTTGTGCAGGAGCAGATCTGTTTTCTCGCAAGTGAAGTACTCAGTTTTTCTGCTTATAAAGTCTGCCAGAGACTGTGATTAGTTAAATGCATGTATTACCTAATACATAAATAAATAAGGTGGACAACTAATAGATGATGTGCTGAAAATGCAGAATATTTTTCCCATCCTTAAAATAGCAGAAGTCGATCAGGATATGCCCTGAGTGCACTTGCACTGTGCATTTTAGTCTAGGGCTGCATGATACTGCAAGAATATGCAATATTAAATATTGTTGTTGAGTTTTACGATAACAATATTTCTTACAATATAACATTTGCCTAGAAAAATGCAATAAAAATGAGCTGTATTTTAAAGTAATTTATTTAACAATAATAAAACAAACAGGTAAAAGATATTCTTCATATCTAATTCATTCAAATTCAGACTAAAAATCAAGGTGCAAACATTTGGTTTTTAAAATGACTGAAATTTACAGTTTTTTTTTTCCCTTCTTTTTTTTTTCTTATTTTCCAACCAATAGCAGAACAGCAACTACTTGGGAGGTTTGGATAAAGATAGTAAGATCTGATTGGTCAAATTTAGATAAGCAACATACAATTATTAATAAGGCTCATCAAAGACGTTTTTATTGTGGAAACTTAACTCTTTCAATGTAAAGAAAGTTATTCTTAAGACCTTTTATAATTCATTCATTGAGAGTAGTTTGTCTTTTTCCTTTATTTGCTGGTTTTCTTCACTGTCTATAAAAAACAAGAATCATCTTTAAGGCATCATTCTTTTGTGCTCAAAGATATTAGGAGTTCCCCTGCGAAGTCTTGCATACTATTATGAACAGCAGGTGTTGAGGATGGCACATAAAATAGTAGGAGACAGTACACACCCCTTAAATAAACATTTTAAGTGGATGCCCCTTGGTCGACGTCTAAGGACGATAAGATGTTCCACAAATCGTTATAAATTTACTTTTGTGCCTGAAGCAATTCGGTTACGTAATAAATGTAGTTAATCAATGGATTATTGTTAGTTGTTTTTTTTTTTAAGTGTTAAGTGTTGATGTGTCATTCTTGTTATATGTGAAGCACCACCATGTCAGAATGAATTGCCCCAAGGGGATTAATAAAGTTAAAAAAAAAAAAAAAACAATGCAAAAAAATGAATGTAATTTGTCACACGTCTGACACATTTGTCATTGCATATACTATTATCGCGATAACGATAACTTTCCATTGTATTGCGCTGCCCGACTATAGACCATGTGCTTAGATTGTTAAAACAGAGCTCTTTAGATCATTCCTCTTCTGTAGTTTCTTCTTTGCTTTGTTTTGCCCCATTACACCCTGTTCAGAACTTACAACCAGTGAGATTCTAAATAGTGTTTCATTGGTTGTTCCTCCACATTCCGTCCCCCAGCATTCTATTTGGAACTTTCAAACCGTATTCCAAAGCGTTCACCGTCTGCTGTTTCTTCTCGGTCCTGCTCCGTGTTTTTCCCCAGTCTTGCTGTTTTCACCCCTCAGTGGGGCGGAAAGCCGAGGCCTCCAGTTGCCCTCCAAACATTTTTATTCCAATAACAAGAAATGCCACTTCGGTCAAAAAAACATTCATGTTTCTGCAGAGCTTGACAGTTACATTGGTTTCCACAAAGCAATGCCTCCCTTTCTGTATAATTCATCACTGCTTTGTCACCCTGTAGCTGTCGGCACACATATACACACAGAGAGAGACTCAGACGAACACACACTCAGGCCTAACACACACACACACAGACACGCAGTATCTAACCAGTGTCAGTCACTCACATGTCTTACAGCCAGTGCTGGAGGTGCTTTTGTATCTTTGAGGCCTTGTCTTTTCCTCAGTTCATCCAAGACATTAAACTTCTCATTTTTTTCCTCTCTGTAACTCTTTCTCAAATCCCTTTCTTCTTGCAGATGCCGGAAAAAAGCAACCGATGCAAAGTGGAGTCTGTCAAGCCAATGAGGACGGAAGATGAAGACAGGACTGCCGAAAATAAGGGTAGGCATTTTAGCGGGTGGTTTTAAAAGCCGACGTGTTTCCCTTCAAGGTAAAACTAGCCTCGGCAGTGGATTTTGAGCGCAGTTTAGAGTTCTGAGGCTGGCGGATGGTATTGTTAAGTGACAGGTATGGAAACTGCAGCAGCCGAGGTGTTTCTCCGACTTTCTTTTAACTCTTACTTCAGAGAGAAATCACCTGAAAGCCCGTCTGCAGTCACAGATATCAGGATTCATGTCGATCCGCCGGTTTTATTTGATTCTCCCGCACGCATCCTTGTAACATTAAAGAGAGTAGATGACTCGGGCTTACTTTAGCAATTGTGCATTGATGTCAGGTACCACAAGCCATATCTGGTTTTAAAACTCATCCAGAGTTCATGGAAGTCAACAAATGCCTTCCCCAGCCTGTCTTTAAATTCAATATTGCTCATATCTCTTATCAAAGTGTGCTGGTGATTTCTCAACATACACACACTCTAAGATTGTTCAGCGGCTTCATGTGGAACTGAGGAACTAGAGCAGTTTTTCACTGTGCGGTTTCTGCTTTGGAGATTGAAGGAAGTTCTTGATGTTTCATTTATAGGTTCTTAAGACCAAGACGAAGGGTTTCTTACAGCACAAGGCGAAAACCTTTGGCCTACTGCATGTCACAATTGGAGACAGTGAGATTGATGTAACATTTACACAGATTCACTTTCCCCTCTTTATAAATAAGGTGTCATTTTGCTTTGCATTTTTATTAGAACATTCGTAAAGTTAATTTTAATTTGTTTGTTTTTTTGTTACTCCAAGACAATTTTTTTACACTTTAATTTCACAAATAAGACTTTTTCCTCTTTTATTTTACAATTATTTTTTTACTGTTACAGAGTAATAAAAAGTAATAAATTAAATGAAAATTTTATTTCACAATGTAGACTGAAAACACAGCTGTTTAGCTCTGCCTTTACTGAATGAGCACTGTGCTACGTCTGTCTGTTTTTCTTTCTCATTCTTTAATACTTGTTTTAACACATTTTAATCTCCCTTTTATTCTTGTTTATGTAAAGCACTTTGAATTTCCACTGTGTATGAAATGTGCTATAGAAATAATCTTGCCTTGCCTTGCTATATTTTATTAAGTAAGACTACATGTTAAAGATTTATTTATCTCTGAAGTATAAGCTTCTTTTTTACAATTCAAATACAATTACAATTATTATTTTGAATTTTGCAATACATTTATACATATTTTCATACAATACATTTTTCATATTTTATATTCATATATTATATACATATATTGCAATATATATAGTATATACAGGGTGTCCGCAGGGTGTTAAATAGTCTTAAATCTTAAGAGCTAAATTTTAGCCCTTAAAAAGTCTTAAATCAACTGAAATATTGTGTTGTATGTCTTAAATAATTTTTTAAACCAGTTTTCTTTGTTCATATATAGCTACCCAATCTAGCCATTAACACCCATACAATCACCAACAATCAATCTCATTAAAATGTTTAACTTTTTATTCAAAAATAGCATTTAATTACTTTTCCTTACAGTAACATTTGCTTAAGTTTTCTATTTACTTACTGCTGAGGATACTGACCTGACCTATATATTTTTATTGCTATATTATTATTATTATTATTATTATTATTATTATTATTATTATTATTATTATTATTGTTGTTGTTGTAGACTGAAGTAATTGACTCCTATGTTTTGTTCTATTATTGGTAAGGGTTATAGGGTTTGTGAATGGATATATTTGAAAATAAATTGTAAAAATTCTAACTAAATTATTATCCATTCATTCGTTCACTTTCTGTTTGACCTAATCCCTTTATTAAACAAGGATCGGCACAATGGAATGAATCGCCAACTTATCCAGCATATGTTTTACACAGCAGATGCCCTTCCAGCTGCAACCCATCACTGGGAAATATCCATACACACTCATTCACACACATACACTACGGCCAATTTAGCTTATTCAATTCACCTATACCGTGTGTCTTTGGACTTGTGGGGGAAACCAGAGCACCCTGAGGAAACCCACGCCAACACGGGGAGAACATGCAAACTCCACACAGAAATGCCAATTGACCCAGCTGAGGCTCGAACCAGCGAGCTTTTTGCTGTGAGGTGAAAGTACTACCCATTGCGCTACCTAAATTATTATTACTGTATTATTAAATGTGTTAAATTTTAATCATTTTTGATAGGGCAAGTGAAAATCTTTTCTAACTGGGATATTAAAAAAAATCCTTAGCATTTAGCCCTATATAAGTCTAAAATTTCATTCATAATGGTCTTAAAAATGTCTTAAACTTGGTAAAACCTGCAGAAACCCTGAATATAAATATTGCAATACATGCTTTAGGACAGCGAAAAACTGCTCCAGTAAAACATTTAATTTGATTTCTAAAATAAAAAGTGTAAAAATGTAATTCATGATGTAAAATATATAGCAAAATCTAAAATACAGCCGTAGAATGCAAAACACTTAGGAAAAGTCTGAATTCTGAAGTATTTGGTTGTTATACACTTCCAATTAAACTTTTGAAATGTAAGATTTATTGATTTGATTTATTTCTTTATGTATGTTTAGGCGTTTTTTCCATGGTATTAATAGAAACCATTCCAAAGTATATGATGAGAATTCTGAGGGGAAAAGTCCTAAGTTTGAGATAAGTAGTTGCAAATCCATCCATTATTATTTATTAATGTATTTAATAGAGGTGTAAACCTACACTAGTCTCACGGATCGGTTCAGTTACGATTTTCATGCCATCGATTTGGTTTAATTCGATATCTCGGTGCATTGACGATGCTTTCCATACACAGTTTTAGATTTTCTTCAAAGCACAGCAATTCTTGTATTAAAATGTATACATATATTTATATTTAGCCTATAGTTGGAGCGTTGTAAATATTTGCGCTCGCCTCCCTCGCCATAGTCAACTACGGAGACAGCGCAAATAAGATAAATGACGTCAGTACATAATAACCGTTATGATTATTACTGAACCAATACCGAATAGTATTTAATATTTATTTAATTTTTTTCTGAAAATGAAAAATTTCTCATGACATTAATAAAAAAACAGGATTGCAATGCAAAATTGCAATTCAAGTGGCATGGTGGCTCAGTGGTTAGCACTGTTGCCTCACAGCAAGCTTCGCTGGTTCAAAGTCTCTGCTGGACCAGTTGGCATTTCTTTGTGGAGTTTGCTTGTTTTCCTGTTACTCACTGAAGCTAAGCAGGGCTGAGCCTAGTCAGTACATGGATGGGAGACGACATGGGAAAACTAGCTTGCTGTTGGAAATGGGGTTAGTGAGGACAGCAGGGGCACTCAACCTGCGGTCTGTGAGTCCTAACACCTCAGTATAGTGAAGGGGATGCCATACTGTCAGTGAGCACTGTCTTTCAGATGAGACGTTAAACCAAGGTCCTGACTTTTTGTGGTTGTTAAAATGGCACTTCTTGTAAAGATTAGGAGTGTAACACCGGTGTCCTGGCCAAATTACCTCCATTGGTATCCCAATCATCCCCATCCACTGAATTGGCTGTATCACTGTCTCTCCACTCCCTCTATGGCTGGTGTGTGGTGAGCACACTGGTGTTGTTGTCCTGTGGCTGCCGTCACATCAACCAAGTGGATGATGCACAGGGGGGTGGTGTGGAGAGACCCCCCTCATTAATCTGTAAAAATGGAAATCATATTTCATAATGTGAAAAAATACTCTTTTAGTGGAAAAGAGTCAGAAAATCTCTTGCAAAAAGTAAAATAAAAATTGTAAATTTGAGTTGTAAAAATACTAAGCATAGAATTCAGAGAGTTCATGTAAACAGCAACATATAATCTTACAGTAGAGTAGAAAATAAAAAGTTCAAATTGTGATGCATAAAGTTGTATTTAACTTTATTATTAATATTTTTGAGTTTCATGGCAGAAAAAAAAATATTGTAAAATCCTAAAAAGGGGGATTCTGAGGAAAAAAGGCAAAATTGTGAGCTGTAGTCAAAAGTGCTTCAGTCAGTCATAGTCTCTCTCTGTGTCCCGTCTCACTCTCTCCTTCACCTCCCACATTTAATCAGGTATCTGGGGTCCGTGTGGAGGAACTGTTGGATTAGACAGCATTCTGTTGGGTTAAAGAGGAGGTTTGGTGGAGAGCAGCTCCTGCTGTGGTGAAGTCCCTCCACCTCCAGGGCATCAGCACTCAAGAGAGACTGAGAGAAACGCTGTAAACACACGGTAAGAGCACTCACTGACTCAATCACACACCTCTCACATTACACTCAACACATCGCACTACATCAGCAATTACTGGACAGCTGAAAGCAGTAAAAGTTGTTCAGCAGTTTCAGAATAAAAAGTCGAATTTTAAGTTTTGTGAAGTCATGTTTAAGGCGTATTTATTAAGGATGTTCCTTTACATAAAGCTCTGAAATTAATATTATAGAGCTTGATTCTGGCAAAAAAAAAAAAGTTATTAAAATTCTGATAATAAAGCCTGAATTGTGAGACATACACTAAGACTTTTAAGATAAAAACTGTGAGGAAAATATCAGCGCTTTGAGATAAAGTCACATGGATTTTATTTATTTAATGCCAGAAACAAGGAGTCTAGTTTTCAAGATATAACTGACAAGAAAACATCACATTACTAAGAACTATGAGACAAACTGAACATTCACAGGGTGCCCACGGGGTCTTAAAGTATTAAAAGTTGATAAATCAATTTAGAGAAATTTAAGGCCCTTAAAAAGTATTCAAATGTCTTAAATGCTATTTTTCAAGATATTCAATTTGATATAATTTTTGATTTTGCAATGTATGGTTGTATGCTAAAGTTTGCCTGAATTAAAGTGAATATCAGGATGCTGTGTAGTTTCTGAAATCCTGCTAGATTTGACATCATGCTGCTTTGTTTACCGCAGTAAGGCAACACCATTATTTCTGTGGTTCTATAGGCGCCAATCTGCTGAATTAGCTAGATTTAGTAAATTTATATTCAGTATATGAATAATGTTTTAGCTTTGGATTAGTTTCTTACATTTAATATTTAGTAAATCTACTGTAATTTAAAATCTCGCCAGTGTTTTCGGTCGAAAAGTGGTTATAAGGTCCTAATGGAAAGTATGGTCTTAAAAACGGTCTTATTAAAGGTATTGAATTTCACCCTCTGATTCCTGTATATACTCTGATTCAGACAAAAACACAGAGCTAAATTTATTGACAGTCACATTTACAACTCAAGAATTAAACCCAAAAATCCAGAGAAAAATATAAAAACCCATGAAACAAGGAAAAAAGTGTGTAAAATCTAAATTTCCTGAACAACTACAGCACAACCCCATCCCCCCCCCCCCCCCCCCCCCCCCCACCCCCATAATCCGTAGAAATGTATCAAAGTTGTGTTCAGAAATGCTGTATTGACGCACTATTGCTCCAGATTTGCTGCCTTTGGTTCTCAGGTGTGTTTTTTTTTTCTGACTGGGCTGAAAAAGTGTGTGTGTTTAAGTGAATCTATAGCTTTATAACATCCTCTTCTTTTCTCTCATAAACTTTCTCACACACACCAGTAGAAGGCACAGTTTGGACCTCCTGCTGTCTTGAGTTGCAGCATTCCTAAAATATGAGAAACATCAAAATGAAAACGTAACGTAAACAGAAATTGTAGATGACAAAGATCAAATAAATCAACATCAAAAAAAAAAAAAAATTAAAACAATTCTGAGAAAACAGCAAAATTTAAACTCAAAATTCAGAGAAAAAAAATGTCAAACTTGGGAAATCGAAATGCTAAATTGCAAAGAAAAAAGAATTGTGATGTAAAGAAAGAAATGAATCGGACAGTTGAACAACTTTTATTCCTTAAAACGAGCTTCCTTAGAAATGAATGAATTTCGTGAATTAAACAAAACAAAAAAAGAAACTGCATACTCAAAATTTACAAAATGTAAACTCATTTAAAAACGATGTGATATGAAGTAAGAATTCCATTAAACACGTTAAACCGAGGTCCTGACTCTCTGTGTCATTAAAATCCTTTGGCAATTCTCGTAAAGAGTAGGGGTGTAACCCTGGTGTCCTGGCCAAATTCCCTCCATCGAAGTATGATGGAAGTATATACTTATATAGTAAAGTTAGAATTTCACTGCACAATTGAACAAATACCTTTTTTTTAGTTTGTTTTCTTACATTTTTAATTTTTATTTTGTGAAACAAGCTTCCATAGAAGGCCGTGTTCAGAAATGCTGCATTGACACACTATTGCACCACATTTGCTGCCACTGGCTCTCAGGTGTGATTTGAGGTTTTTTCTTCTCTGACTGAGTTTTCCCTTCAGAAATATCTCTGAAAACTGTATGACAACCACAAATGCTTCAGAAAAATCTGCCAGAAATGTACATACATCTATAGCGTTTTATACTCCTCTGTCATGCATGCGCACACACAGTTGTTTTGGGCCTCCTCTTGTTGTGAGCTTGCTCCGACATGCCCGACTCGATCCTGCGGGACTTACATCAGCCACAAAGCAAATAGCAACAAACGTGCACGGTAAACAAGCTAGCAGCAGCTCGCTGTGCAATACACACCTTTTCTGGAGCTCTCCAGCCTCTTCCTGCCACTCAGAGTTTGGCGCATCTTTAAAACATCAATACGTAATTGAGAGCGAACGCGGCGCCGCAGATTTGCATGCTCCTCATTTGATCCCCATTGCTCACCAGCTGCTTCCAGTGCAGCTCCAGTTCAACCAGTGCCTGCCACTTTCACTCTCCGCACTTAATTGGTTCCCAAGGCAAGAATTAAATATTTACTTTAAAGCCCTTAAAAATTCAATTGATTTTTATCTGACAGCTGTGATGGTCTCGAGTGGGCCGATTGCAGGCGGTCTCAACCAGGTCCCATGAGCGATTGGAGAGAGCGCAACACAAACTGACAGGAATCCTGCCTCACACACACACACACAAACGCACACAGATGCTATGGTTGTTTCTTGATCAGGCTCTGGCGTGGTCAATGCTTTTATTTCAGACACAGCTGTTGTGTTGCTGGCTTTATATCTGAGACGTTCTCTCATCAGACAGCAGATAAAGGTGGAGCTGACAACAGTGAAATGCCTTTCAATATTCTGATAGGTGATTTGTAATTTATTGAAGTGTATTTCTAAAATGGTTTGAGTGTGAGGACGTGTGGATTTGTATGGATAATGATGAGTCTGCAGGGTTGTGGCTTTGAAGAAAGTCTAATAAAATAAATAAAAGAAAATGTGGAGTTTAGATGCAAAAACCTCTAAATGCCATCTGAATTTTTCTCTAAAATGAGTATTTTTATCAGGCTCCTTCGTGTATGTTCAGTAATTTCACTTTTAATGCAAAGAATAAGTCCTTTTCTTGGTTTTTAAAGTAAAATATCTCAACATAAACAAAGGAGGCTAAAAAAAAAGGTCATTTTTGATGGAAATTTCAGATTGCACTTAGAGGTTTTTGCATCTGAACTCTTCAAATATCTTTCTGTCTGTCTGTCTGTCTGTCTGTCTACCTATCTACCTATTGATTTTATAATACCTGTTGATTTTAATAAAAACTAATTTAAATTCAAGTAAAACGAGACTAGTAGCTTGTTTAAAATTTAAGAAAACATTTTGATTAAAAATTTTAAAACAGTAATTGATTTTAAGTCCTTTAATTTGAGATATATTTACTTCAGATTGTTTTGTGTCATCTGTAATGAGAATACATTTCATAGTTACCAAATTATCTTTTATTACTTTTTACTTTTTACAAATTAAACTTTAAGCTAAATAAGCGTGACTTAATATGACTTTTATTAAATGGATGTATGCCTTTGGTAATTTAAAGGAATTGTTTACTCTATATATTCACTTAATGTAACTTTATTAGGTCCAACTGCTTGTTAACGCAAATTTCAGCCAATCACATGGCAGCAACTTAATGCATTTAGGCATGTAGACATGGTCAAGACGATCTGCTGCAGTTCAAACCGAGCAACAGAATGGGGAAGAAAGGGGATTTAAGTGACTTTGAATGTGGCATGGTTGTTGGTGCCAGACTGGCTGGTCTGAGTATTTCAGAAACTGCTGACCTACTAGGATTTTCACGCACAACCATCTCTTGGGTTTACAGAGAATGGTTAGAAAAAAAGAAAATATCCAGTAAGCGGCATGGTAGGGTCAAAATTTGGCATCAACACCTTGAAAGCATGGATTCATCCTGCCTTGTATCAACGGTTCAGGCTGGTGGTGGTGGTGTAATGGTGTGGGGGATATTTTCTTGGCACACTTCGGGGACAATGAGTACCAATTGAGCACCGTGTCAACACCACAGCCTACCCTAACTATTGTTGCTGACCATGTCCATCTCTTTAATGACCACAGTGTACCCATCTTCTGATAGCTACTTCCAGCAGGGTAACTCGCCATGTCATAAAGTGTGAATCATCTCAGACTGGTTTCTTGAACATGACAATGAGTTCACGGTCCTCAAATGGCCTCCACAGTAACCAGAACTCAATCCAATAGAGCACCTTTGGGATGTGGTGGAATGGGAGATTCGCATCATGGATGTGCAGCCGACAAATCTGCAGCAACTGTGTGATGCTATAGTGTCAGCATGGAGGAATATTTCCAGTACCTTGTTGAATCTATGCCACGAAGGATTTAGGCAGTTCTGAAGTCAAAAGGGAGTCAAACCTTGTACTAGTATGGTGTACCTAATAAAGTGGCTGGTCAGTGTATATAGTATACTATATATAATCTTGGGGGATTTTTCCTAAAAGAACAGTGTAATATTAATTGTTTTAATGTTTAGTAAATATTATTCAAAATAAATTTTAAACAAATTTCCAGAAATTAAATAAATAAATAGATAAATAAATCTAATTATTGAGATATTTTGTTTTGCTGCAATATGATTATAATTTATACAGATGATTAAAATAGATTTGGATTTTTTTTATTAATTTACATCAACTGGGATGATCAAGTTTTTCTATGCAGTGCATCTGCATAAAATACAATAAATTATAAATACAACAGACCAAACATTTTAAATAAACAGGGGAGTCTAGCAGTATTCAAGTACAGAAAATTGAACAATCAAACATAAAATAACATGGTTATCATTGTATAAATCATTTCTAAAAATAATATTTTATCATATCTGCATATTATAATCTTTAATAAATGATCTAATCCTGCAATGTGACTATTGCGCATACACGCATTGCGATATTGATGCCCTAACGATATATTGTTCAGCCATTCAGGTTTCTGTATAGATACAAGCCTTAATACCTAGATTATGAGAAATTCTAGAATATTATGTGATCACATATTACAGTTTTTACAGACGCTACGACACATTTCTCAATACTTAAGTCACTTTTGCAAAACTCTTCACACGATTCTCCTAACTAACTTTCAGCTTGGTAAAGCAGTTCATTTCACATTCAAAATGCACTACAACTACCAAAACACTTTATTCAGGTCTCATATAAACTCATTCCTCCAGAACTCTAGCAAAGGTTGAAAGCCGACAAACACACTTTGTCACCCACAAAAACAATGAGCTAAAAACACTAACAACATGAAGCATTACACAGTGTTTTCTTGTGTAAAACAAGGTCAAATCTCTGTTTATAATTGCAATAGATATTGTTTATAACTCCAATAAATGTTACTGGAATAAATCAGACATGATTTATTAGGGCTGCACAATACTGGAAACTGACATTGAGATATTTTGTTTTGCTGCAATATGATAATAATTTCTACAGATGACTAAAATAAATTTGGATTTTTTTTTTTATTAATATACATCAACTGGGATGATCAAGTTTTTCTTTGCAGTGCATCTGCATAAAATACAATAAATTACAAATACAACAGACCAAACATTTTAAATAAACAGGGGAGTTTAGCAGTTTTAGCAGTAAAGCTCTTTCTGATTCTGATTCTATTGATGCAGAATGACTCAATATTTTATTTCCTTTATTTATTTAAATTTTAAAGTATTTTTAAATTTTTTAAGTAATTTAAAAATACAAGAATTTGTGTACACACCGTCCGCTGATACAGATACAATAGTAATGCTAATCTGGCTGGTTAAACTGCATTTTTAGATGTGAAGTATGTTTCAATAAAATATAGCGTTTGAATTCTGCTGTCTTATTCAGTTTTGCATGATGTTATTGTTTTGAACATAAGTTTAACAGTTCTGAAAACAGTATGCATGTGCAAAATGTCCTGTACGTACAAAGATTTTTGGCAGTTGTTGTGTCTGAGTGAGAAAAGAATTGATGAAATTTGAGAGATGTAGTCACTGAATGCATTTTGTGCCAAAACAATGATAATTGATCTTCAGTTTAGCCCACATAGACTTCTGTTGTGCTCACTGTGTTAAGAGTTTTGTAAAAGTGACTTGAGTATTGAGAAATGTGTCCTAGCGTCTGTAAAAAACTGTAATAATGATAATATAGATATAATAAAATGTAATACATTAACATTGAACAATATCTATAATCATAGTGAATAAACTGAATCCTGATTATAGATATAATGTTAGACACTACTGATCAATGCATTTTTAATCAATGTGGATTAATGTGAATCTGTAAATAGTCAAAATAGTCCAGTTAATGTAAAGTCTGTCAATAGTGTGTCAATAGTCATTATGCAGAGTCACTAACAGGACCTGCAACAATGTCAATATGAGACCTTTGTGTTGTTTCCACATTGTTAAGTTGGAGTAAAGGCTCAAAAGAGCAGCTTTACTGGAGTCCGTCACATTTGTTCTCTCCTCAGAGTCAGTGAGAGTGATTCAGTCTGCCAGGCTCACAGTTAATAAGTTATGAATAAGTTAAAGCTTCAGCGTGAGGAACAAGAAACAGGCTGGATCTCAAGAGCTCAAGCCCAGTCAGACGCTCCCAAAGCATTGCGGCAGCGTTTCCACAAAACCTTAGGAGGCCTGTTAACGCCGGAGGGGGAATCAATCACTGCGGACTCGCATTAAAACCTCAATGTGCTTAATACTGCGGCTGAGTATGAAGTCCTGTCTGTATCTGTTCTGACCATCACAAATCTTTAAAACCGCACCGCAGATATCATACCAAGCAGATGCATTACAATCAGCGGCTTTTTATTGAGCCATTGAGAGCTTTACACAGACGTATCGGTGTGATTTAGATGATACTGGAGCGTTTGACGTACAGTGATTGAGTTTTTGTTGCAAGGAAAATGTTTATAATAGTTTTTTTTTTTTTTTTTTTTTTTTTGCAGGGTGGGGGGGGGGTGCTATGAAAACTCATGTTAGGAAATCTGAGCTTGTGATTTAGGTGTTTATACTCGCATGTTATTATTACTTTAAATCTCGCCCTGCACTGTAAAAATTG
The DNA here is from genome assembly GCF_903798145.1 of Danio aesculapii. Lineage (NCBI taxonomy): Eukaryota > Metazoa > Chordata > Actinopteri > Cypriniformes > Danionidae > Danio > Danio aesculapii. Next base: position 44,517,444 of record NC_079446.1, on the reverse strand, counting down.
CTGGGTTCCACACAATTCCCTCATCTTTTACTAACTCAAATCAATTAAGTTAACTTAATTGTTTTTACAATTTTAAGTGGATTAAACAAAACAATTAAGTTGTCCCAAAAAAACTTAAGAATTGTGTTGTTTCAACTCATTTTAAGTTTTAAGTCATAAGAAGTTTAAACAAGCAGTCAAATTATTTTTGAGTGTGCCTTAATAATTGTATGTATTTATATTTAAGAATTGATATATTTAATAATAAGAGATAAAAGTCAAATTCTGGTTTATATATCAGCGGTTTTGTAAGTTGTTAATTAGAATATGAAATGAGTATATATTTGTCAAGCATATGAATTCTCTGCTGTCATTTGAGTATTAGTAGACTGTGCTTAATATCTGTTGATAGTGCTCCTTCGACTTCGATTTAACTGACTGTAAGAAACTTTGTAGATACCCTAACCCCAACCTTACAGTCTCATATAATCTAATGGGAATTATTTGGCACTCTTGTTAGCTAAGAACAGGAAACTGAGGCTACAATTCGCACAGGCTCACCAAAATTGGACAGTAGATGATTGGAGAAACATTGCATGGTCTGATGAGTCTCGATTTCTGCTGCCACATTCAGATGGTAGGGTCAGAATTTGGCATCAACAACATGAAAGCATGGATCCATCCTGCCTTGTATCAATGGTTCAGGCTGGTGGTGTAAAGGAGTGGTAGATATTTTCTTGTCACACTTTGGGCCCATTAGTACCAATTGAGCATCGTGTTAACACCACAGCCTACTGTAACCGAGGATTGTTGCTGACCACAGTAAACCCATCCTCTGATGGCTACTTCCAGCAGGATAACGTGTCATGTCATAAAGCGCGAATCATCTCAAACTTGTTTCTTGAACATGACAACGAGTTCACTGTACTCAAATGGCCTCCACAGTCACCAGAACTCAAGCCAATAGAGCACCTTTGGGATATGCAGCTGACAAATCTGGAGCAATTGCGTGATGCCATCATGTCAATATGGAGCAAAATCTCTGAGGAATAGTTCTAGTACCTTGTTGAATCTATGCCACAAAGGATTAAGGCAGTTTTGAAAGCAAAAGGGGGTCCAACCCGGTACTAGTAAGGGGTACCTAATAAAGTGGCCGGTGAGTGTAAGTTAAAATGAAAAAGAAAAATCAATATTCCAGTAATTACCTTTTAAAATAATGAACAAAACCAGAAACAAATGTTACATGCTCTGTACAATAAACATCTGTTTTGCTTTTAAGACCTTTTAACTTATGTTATTTGTGTTTTCATTACAAGGCAAATGTTTATAATCATTCTTCATGCAGAGCAAATTTTGCCGGAAAAGTAGTTTATATTCCCCATCACAGCAGAGCTTGTGATTGTAACCTGTAGATCTGTGTTAGACGTTTGTACTGGACTCTCATCTATTCACTTTGACTAATAGTCTTTAAATTGCTCCATTCGTCTCCTCTGGCCGCCTGCTTTTTTCTTTATAAATGAGGAATTAATTACTTTCCCATTAACGGTCATAAATACAGAGTGTCACATATGGGATCTGACCCGGGTTAATACAGGTTAAATTCTGCAGCACTCCACCAAAATCTGACATACGGGAAACTGATTGGGTCGTGACAGATTGAAATTAAATAAATTGTACATTTTGTAGACCAGGGCTAGACATTTTTATAAGAAGTTATTATGAATTAAATAAAAATTGTATCATTATTTTATTATTGTTTATTTTATTAAAATTGTGTATTGTAAATTAATTATTATTATTATTGTATTTTTACATTTATTTTTAAATATTTAATCTATTTTTAATAGCATTTAATGTTATATAATGTTATTCTATTAAATAATAAGGTGCTAGTTAAATAATGGAGTATAAAGTATTAAACTAGGGCCATAAGTGAGGTTTAGAGATCTCTTTTTTTAATGAAAGTGATTTTGTTCGGTTTCTACATTTTCAAAAAAACTGTGCTTTAAATTGACAATAAACAATATGCACTCACTGGCCACTTTATTAGGTACAACCTGCTCATGTTCAACTGCTTATTAGCTCAAATTTCTAATCAGCCAATCACATGGTGGCAGCAACACTAGGCATGTTGACATGGTCAAAATGAAGAATGGGGAAGATAGGTTATTTAAGTGACTTTGAACATGGCATGATGTTGGTGCCAGCTGGTCTGGTCTGAGTGTTTCAGAAAATAAACTTTGTTTGTTTTATAGCTTTTCCAACAGTCCGGGTTGTGTCTAACATACAGTATATCCATGCTTCAGTCAGTTAGTGTGTTGCTCTTCTGACCTTGCTTTGGTTCAAATATCTAGTTTATAAATTATCTGTGAAACACAGAATAAATTACTAATTTACTACAAACTAGAACAATCTTTCACCACATATTGTGGAGCAAAAGCTTGCTTTCCCCCCTTTCTTTTTGCATCATCCAGAAGTTAAGAGTTGAATCTAAATGTGAAACTGAAAAATGTAGTGTTTGATTTAAAGGGACAGTTCACCCAAAACTGAAAAGTCTGTCATGATTTACTCACCCTTCACTTCTTCCAAACCTCTTTTGTCGTCTGTTGAACAGAAATGAAGATATTTTGAAGAATGTTGGAAACCTGTAACCATTGACTTTCATAGTACGTGTTTTTTTCTACTATGCAAGTCAATAGTTACTGGTTTTCAGTTTTCAAAATCTCTTTTCTTTTTTTAACAATAAAAACTCTCAACGTTTTGAGCTGAGTTTAGGGCAAATAAATAATGAGTAAATGTACATTTTTAGGTGAAAAAATCTCATTAACAGAAAAACATTGTTACCCGAGTAAAGAAGTCCCTTAATGATTTCATGATTGTTGTTTGGAAACAATGAAACATGCAGTATTTTCACTTTCTCTGTGTCTAAAATCCCTCATTCTCTTTTTCTTCTTTTTTTGTACATACTTAAATTATCCAGAATTTAAGATTTGAACCAAAATTTGAAGTTGAAAAAATAATATTGACCACCATCTGAGCTTGAGTTAAGAGAAAAACATATATGCCTGACCCAAGAAAACACTGTAAAATGAGTCATTTACTCATCCTTGACTTCCAAACAAGTTCGTTTTTTTTTTTTCTTCTGTTATTACAATACAATATTAGGCGACACAGTGGCTGGTTCGAGCCTCTGCTTGGTCATTTGCCATTTTTGTGTGGAGTTTGCATCTTCTCCCCATGCTAGTGCTCCAGTTTCCCCCACAGTCCAAACACATGCGCTATAGGTGAATTAAATAAGCTAAATTGGCCGTAGCGTATGTGTGTGAATGAGTGTGTATGAGTGTTTTCCAGTACTGGGTTGCAACTGGAAGGGCATTCGCTGTGTAAAACATATGCTGGAAAAGTTGATGGTTCATTCTGCTGTGATGAACCCTGATGAATAAAGGGACTAATCCAAGAAGAAAATGAATAGAATATTTATTTATGAAGCATATTTAAAAACAACTGAAGTTGATCAAAGTGCTGTACATGAGAGTAGACAGAAAAAAGGAGAAAAAACACAAAAGAAGATATTTTGAAGAATGTTGAAAACCGGTAACCATTGACTTCCTTAGTAGAAAAATAATACTATGTAAATCAATGGTTACCGGTTTCCAGAATTCATAATATCTTCTTTCATGTTCAACAGAAAACTCAAACCGGTTTAGAGCAAGTCAAATGTGAGTAAATAATGATAGGAATGTCATTTTGGGGTGAACTATCCCTTTCCTTTGCATCCATTTTCACAATATTTTGCTAATTTGGGCATTTAGAATGTGTAAATGAGTATTAAAGCACACAAACTGAGCAGGTCAATATCATTTCTAATGGACAGCATATTTAGTCATTAGTAGTTTGTATTTCAGCGCTCATGAATCGTGTTCGTCTAAAGCCACAATCTCGTCCAGCTCAGCCCTCCATCCTCTCAAAGCACATTTTTCCTCCTCTTTTTTTTATTCTTATATTTTCCTGCACGAGTCTGGCAGCCTCCATCTCCCCGTTCATTAGCACTTCAATTAAATAAAAAAGGGATGTAGTTGTGTCTGAATCCTCTGCCAATTTGGCAGGCGTCCCGAGCGCAGGCACAGACCAGAGCCTCCTTTTTCCACCCGTAATTCGGCCCCTAAGCAAAAGTGACAGGATCTGTCAGCGGTCCGCCATTCACCTGAGCATCTAAGTTATATAACACTGGTCTGATGATAATTAGTGTCAGTTTTAATCTGCTCTTAAGCGTCCGGCATCTGTGGGCTGTTGTGCCGAGGTGTCAACTCTAACCTGAGCATGAATATTTCAAGGGGATTTGGAGGACGCCAGGAAAGATTGAATTATTTCATATTAGCCGCTATAGAGTGTGATTTCCATCGCAGTGAAAACGGCTTCAGATCAGGCTGGATTGGTGTGATATGGGATGCGTGGCAGGTACAAGTGTGCCGTACGGAGGCCAAACGCTCTTTGTTTCTGGCCGTGATGTTATTTTAGTAGCGCTGCGGTGGTTTGAGGGTTTCAGAGGAGTCTCAGTTCAGCGGGACGTCGTATATTTGCTCTCTTCACACACACACAGAGACACGTATGTCCTATTTCCACTGTCAGACAGCCAACAGAACACACACACATAGCACTAATGGAAATAAGTACTTACACAATGCACGTGTAGTATGCAATATATATATATAAATTGCATATATTATATACATATTTGTTTTAAAACTGTAGATTTTATAATAATCACAAGAATTAAAACAGCCCAGTTTTATGACGTTTTTAAAAGTCTTTTCATTTTTAATAATTGGAGCTATTTATTTGTTAAGTTTAATTATTATAATTATAGTTTTTTGTTTAGATTACTTAATTATAACGTGTTTTTATATTTAAATTGACTAATATTTGACTTTTTATTTTAAATTTCAAAAATGTACAAAATTATTAACCATTTAATATCTAAAAGTCATCACAAATAATCAAAATTATTAATTTAATTGCATATATTATATACATATTTGTTTTAAAACTAGATTTTATAGTTGTCACAATTAAAACAGCCCAGTTTTATGATGTTTTTAAATGTCTTCATTTTATAACAATCGGAGTTATTTCTTTGTTACTATTATTATGGTTTTTGTTTAGATTACTTAATTATAAAGTGTTTTTATATTTAAATTATGACTGTAATATTTGACTTTTTTATTTTAAATGTCTAAAATTATTAACCATTTAACATCTAAAAGTCATCACAAATAATCAAAAACATAGTAAATAATACATTAAATGATTTAAAATACTTTAAAAACAGTTAATTGCATATATTATATACATATTTGTTTTAAAACTAGATTTTATAGTAGTCACAATTAAAACAGCCCAGTGTTTTTAAATGTCTTCATTTTATAACAATTGGAGTTATTTCTTTGTTATAGTATTATAGTTTTTGTTTAGATTACTTGATTATAAAATGTATTTTAGCCCATTTTCATGTTTAAATTATGACTTTTACTTGTGACTTTGTTTATTAAAAATGTTGAATGTGTAAAATTATTAACAAAAAATGGGCAGAAAATGTACTTTATAATTATGTTTACTTATTATTTGCAATATTTTTTATTTGTGATTACTTAGAAATTAAATGGTTAATAATTTTATACTTTTAAAGATAATTCAAAACAATTAATTTATATTTAGTGTTTTAAAATAAGGTAATAATTTTATAGTAAAATTTGCTTATATTTAATATTATGCATTGTATTAGTATTTTAGAATTTACAATTTTATAGTATTTAAGAAATTTTATATGAATAATTTTCTAATTACCGTTTATATTTACGTTATTGAAATTATCATTAATATCATTAAATATTGCATATTTTGTACTTTTTCACTTTTACATGTGCCTTTTTAAACCCATTTGTTTTTTAATTAGAATTTATTAATTTGAATATATTGTTAACAATTATATTAATAATCGTTATTGTTGTCATTTTAATCATTATTAATCATTCTTTTAAATTGTGAAATAATAAGGTTTTTTATTACAGTTTATATTTACATTATTAAAATTATTATTAATATAATTAATTATTTTGCAGTACTTTAATTAGTAATATAATTAGTTATTTTTGTGTATTACGTTTTCACATTGACAGTGCGTTGTTAAACCCATTCGTTTTTCAATTAGAATTTAATAATTTGAAAACATTGTTAGACATTTATTTAATAATTTCATTATTTTAATTATTACTAATTTTTCTTTTAAATTGTGAAATGATAATAAGAGTTTTTGTGTTTTACTTTTCTAATTACAGTTTATATTTACATTATTAAAATTATCATTAATATCATAAAAAAAATTGCACATTTTGTGTATTAATTTTTCAGATATACGAATTTATATATATATATATATTTATTTATATACAATTTATCAATTGAAAATTTTGTAAAAAAAAATATGAATAATTATTGTTATTATTTTAATTATTATTAATCATTCTTTTAATTGTGAAATTATAATTAAAGCTATTTTGTGTTTTATTTTCCTAATCACAGTTTATATTTACGTAAAGTTATTACTAATATAAAATATTGCAGTATTTAGTTATTTTTGTGTATTGCTTTTTCATGCTTACAGTGCATTTTTAAACACATTAGATTTTATTAGAATTTATTCATTTGAATATTGTTAAAAATTATATTAATAATTGTTTTTGTTAATTACAATTATTATTATTCTTTTAAATTGTAAAATCATAATAGTTTTTTTGTGTTTTATTTTTCTAATTACAGTTTACATTTACATTATTAAAATAATTCAGATAAAATATAGCAGTATTTTGTTAAAATTGTTCATTAGTTTTTTTCATTTAAGGTGCATTTTTAAACCCATTATTTTTATAATAAATAGTTAAAAATGATATGAATAATTGTTATTGTTATCATTTTAATTATTATTAATCTTTCTTTTAAAGTGTCAAATAAGAAAAAGAGAACTCATTTTGTTTGATTTGACATTCAACCTGAAATACAAGAAAAAAAGTATTTATTGAGCACCAGTGAACATGTTTGACCTTACAACACAAAAGATTTGTAATCATGATGGATTTACTTCCCCTAGCATTTCATACGACACATAAATAATCAGACAATTAAAGAATAATACACTTCTGTTGCATCCTCAAAGCTTTCTTCCCATGAGATTTTACCACATCCAATCTAGATATTAAATATCCACATTGGCCTTATTAATGTAAATAAAGTAATATGTAGATCACCATCATGACGGATCACGGCTTTCATTCAGTCAGCTTATGTAAACCCACTCATTCAACGTAATGAAAGAGCGTAATAAAATATACATACAGCCCTGCTCTCTCTCTCTCTCTCTCTCTCTCTCTCTATATATATATATATATATATATATTACTGCCAGCCTTCATGTGCGATTAGATCTGATGTTAATTACATTTAAACAGAACAAGGCTCATTTTGATTTGAGTTTTAAAGTAACTCCTCAGTCCTTCTACCTGTCACTGCTTGCACATCACACACTAATGCTTTATTAAGAGCGTCTGCTGGGAGCCCGAGCCCGTTTTAGTATGTTGAGCTCAATGTAAGACTAATTAAAAAGTGTATTTTTACATTATTAATTTCTGAGTTTCACACTTAATGAATGTGAAATGACAGGCCTCCTATTTTTATATGTACACGCTGAGGACGGAGTGGCCGCTGGGAATACTGATACGCAGGTTTTGGAGAAAACATCGGGCTCTCCTCTGGAGTCCAGCGGCTCAAAACAAACTCCACAAAAAGCCTTTCATCACAATGAAACGCTCAAATTATTTGACCTCCGAGTCCTTGGTGTTGGGACTAAAAGACTCTTGTGATGCAGCAATCTTGATTCTGTAGGAGTAAATTGGCCAGTTTTAATACTTGTTTCCACCCCCCCCCCCCCCCCATATTTATTTAGCTAGAAACAAGAATGTATTAAGTATTAAAATAAGCACTATAATTGTTTTCTTATTTGTTTTTTTTTTTGTTTTTCTGATTACATTTGATATTAAATGGTTAATAATTATTATTGGTGTTTAAACATAATGGAAATAATAATTTTCCATTTATTTGACAAATTATTCGACCTCCGAGTCCTTGGTGTTGGGATTTTGGCAAAAGTCTCTTGTGATGCAGTAATCTTGATTTTTCATGCTTGATTCTGTTGTAGTTTGGCATATTTAATAAAAAAAAAAACCCTCATATTTATTTATTTAGCTTAAAAACAAGATTGTTCTAAGATACAAGTCCATGAAAAAGCTAAACTTTTAGCTAAATAAGTACATGAATAAGGTCTAAAAACAATTATGGTTGTGTTAAGCTCAGTTTTATTATATATATATATATATATATATATATATATATATATATATATATATATATATATATATATATATATATATATATATATATATACATAAATATATATATACATACATACATACATACATACATACATACATACATACACATATATATATATATATATATATATATATATATATATATATATATATATATATATATATATATATATACATGGACATATATATATATACATGGACATTATTATTGTTATTATTATTATTTTAACATTATTAGATCTGATTAGACAATCTGGAGTGTAAATGTAATAATCAGACAACAGCGTTTTGAAATGATGCTGCATTAAGAGCTGTTAAAACAAAACAAAAACAGTAGACGAGCTAAATAAAAAAACTAACTTTTAAAAAGAACTCTTTTTGCAGTACGTGGTGCTTATAAAACAGCAGGAATTGCATCGTTTCTTTGTATAAAAGTGCTGTAAACAAAGCAGCTGTGCTGGTATTTAATACACATACTTTAATAAATCAAAAGGTCTAGCGTTACTGATTTGAAGCAAATGGTCAGATTTTGATTAAAGATTACCAAAACAACATAATTATTTATTTACATTGAGACTAACAACTCAGCAAGCATTTCTTGTGTTTAAAATGCATCTATTAGATGTCTAACAGACATTTAAACATAGATGGCTTGGTTAAAACAAGGCTGAATATGTGATGCCAGTCAAAATCTGATAGACGTCTAAGAATAGCATGAAACTATCATCAAATCAACAGGAATGACGACTGTCTGTCTTTGACAGAATGTGAAGTCTGTCTACTTTGTGTATTTGTTTGATGATTAGTCTATAGTTTTAGACATCTATTCTTATACGTCTATTAAATATTCACAGACAGCCCAAATTTAGCCTCATTTTAGACGTCTATTAGATGTCTGTGAAATACATTTGCTTAGTGCGAAAGTAGCAAAAATAAAAATAGTAAGTTTTAACTTCTTCTACCAGTGTTTCGTGAACAGTGAGCTGCCCCGTCCAGACGCCCATTCATATTGTTTTTCAGATACAACCAAATAATACACACACTAGATAAAAACAACGAAGTATACTGAATGAAGCTCTTGTGGACTGATGTTTACTCTAGCTTTAGATATGAAATGAAATCAAATATCCAGCTCATTTATCAAGAGTTTTTGAAACATAAAACATCACTCGATCACTTAAACATGAGCTATAATGAAAATGCCGTCACAGACACACACACACACACTCTCATAAATATTAAAAGATCAATACAGAAGTCCCCCATACAGTATATTTATTTAAAGTTGGAAACATGATGGAATTAAATTTCATTTGCCAAAGTCAAAATTTGTTACACTTGTTCAATTTAATGCAGAATATCTTGTGTGTGTTTTTTCATGTGTGGCTTGTGCTTCCAGAACAGTGTGTTAACAATAAATACTCTGTTTACACAGAGTCTGTTTACACCTTTACTCTGTTTACACCTTTTCCTGTTCTTGTAGACACTTATAGAATTATAGAATGATTGAAATGCAGTAGGTCTGGAACAAAGAATCAGCTGAATTAAAACAAAACACAAAAAGATATCTGTAATACATTCACTTCTACTAAAAGAGCTTCAAATGTGAGTGTGTCTGCCTGGACTTGGGCTTCTCTAATAGGAGATGTTTGATCAAGACTGTGTTTTCATCCTCCTGCTGAGAGAGAGAGAGACTAGAGAATCTCTCTGTAGAATAAATGTAATCAAGTGTGCGGAGATCGTTTTGCCAAAACACTGCATCTCCAAACACACATTTTCCATCTTCACTACCGAAAGGCTTTGTTCAGGAGAGACGGAGAATTGATTCAGAATGTCAAAATCCCAAAGCTGGAAGCGAGAGAACAGACTGACAACAATAAGAGCTTGTGCGCTGTGGTTTGAAGCATTATGGTGGCATTTTGATTGTCAAAAGCTTGGTTTTTCATGCCTTTCCTTCTTGTTTTTGTACCTTTTATCTTCTTAGGAAGATGGTAACCTTCTGGAAGCTGTAGGTTAAATCCGTCAGCAGCTTTTGTTTTTGGTGCCTAATGAACAAATTGTATATCTCCCCCCTCTGGAAATGTTATGAATGGATTTTGATGGTAATTACATGTCATTATTATCATAGTTTTTATTTATAACAAGGAAAATTCATATTTAAGATCTCTCTTTTTTTAGAAAATCTGAATTAATTAGGGGTGACATGGTGGCTCAGTGGTTAGCACTGTTGCCTTACAGCTAGAAGGTCGCTGGTTTAAATCTCAGTTGGCATTTCTGTGTGGAGTTTGTATGTTCTCTTCGTTTCCCCCACAGTCCAAGCGCATGCGCTATAGGTCAAATGAATAAACTAAATTGGCCATAGTGTATGAGTGTGAATTAGTACGTATGGCTGTTTCCCAATACTGGGTTGCAGCTGGAAGGGCATCCGCTGTGTAAAACATATGCTGGATAAGTTTGCAGGTCATTCCGCTGTGGCGACCCCTGATGAATAAAGGGACTAAGCTGAAGGAAAATTAATAAATCAATGAATTATTTAGAATATAAGAATAGTATTGTCTTATATATAATTTGAATATTATATTTTTATTTTGACATTGAAACAGCACAAAGCAATACAAAAAGCAACAACTATAAAGACGAACAAAACAGAACAAAAAAAAGACAGGAAAAAAGAGATTTGACCGTTGTTACATAATTTCCTCCAGTTTTACACACAGGTTAACAATGTTACACATATTTCTAGGCCAGTGGGCACAGGCAATATGGTGATCTTGAAAACAATGAAAGGGTCATACCTTTAAACTGTTATCTTGGACATTTGACAGATCATTTAAGGGTTCTAGGTGGCTTCGAAACCAGCAATGCAGTCAGAAAGATCGCGTCTAAGTTTCTCTAAATGTAAAAGTGCGAGAGGGTTGAAAAAATGTGGAGCAAAAAGTGGTTTTGATTATAATATACAGTGCTCAGCATATATAAGTACAGCCCTCACAAATCTCTGAAATTTATATTTTATATAGGGAGCTCTACAATATTATATTTGTGCATATATATTAGATTAGTCTGTGCTGAAGCCAAATCTGGAGCTTATCTAACAAAATAACTTTAGATAACGGTCTAAAAACTACTACAGCCAAATGTATATGTTATAGAAAAATATTAAATACAAATTTAAAAAGAGGGAAAATCAAGAGAAGCAGAAAAATAGAAAAATTTAATGGAAATGTAGTTTGTTTGCAATATTTAGCTTGAATTTAATTGTATTATCTTTCAATTTCTAAATTTGTTTGGTCAGTCAAATATTATTTTAATAAATATATCTGTTTAATAACTCTGTTTTGTTTAAATGCACCACATCGCCTGTATTCACTGAGAAATGGATAAAAATATTCATTCTCATAGTGGACTGTACTCAATTATGCTGAGCACTGTTTATCATTTTTACAAATATTTTATTTTAAAATTTCAAAGCTTTTTTTATTTATTGTGAAATTGGTAGCAATAAAATAAGATTCTATTAGTATACATAAAAATATTAACTAGTTAATTATTAATATAATTACATTTATTATTATTAGTAGTAGTATTAGTAGTAAAATTATTAGTATAATTATTATTAGAATTATTATTAGTAGTAATAGTAGTACTATTAGTATTATTAATATTAGTAGTAGTAGAAGTGGTATTATTATTATTAGTGGTAGTAGTATTAATATTATTATTAGAGGTAGTAGTATTAGTAGATGTATAAATAATATTAGTAGTGATATTATTATTATTATTATTAGAAGTATTATTATTATTAATAATATAATTAGTAGTATTAGTATTATTTTTAGAAGTAGTAGTATTATTAGTATTATAATTAGTTGTAGTAGTGTTAGTATTATTATTAGTAGTAGTAGTAATAGTAGTAGTAGTAGTATTAGAATTATTATTAGTAGTAGTATTATTATAAGATGTATTATTAGTAACAATATTATTAGCAGTATTATTAGTAGTAATAGTTGTATTATTATTAGTTGTAGTAGAATTGGTATTATTATTAATAGAATTAGTATTATTTTTCGACGTAGTAGTATTTTTATTAGTATTATAATTGGTTGTAGTGTTAGTATTATTATTAGTAGTAATAGTAGTAGTATTAGAATTATTATTATTATTAGTAGTAGTATTATTATACTAATTATTATTAGTAGTAATAGTAGTATTAGTGTTATTATTATTATTAGTAGTAGTAGAATTAGTAGTATTATTAGTTGTAGTATTAGTAGTATTGTTATTAGTATTATTATTTTTAGTTTTAGTATTGCTGTTAGTATTATTTGTAGTATTGTTATTAGTATTATTATTAGTTGTAGCAGTACTGTTTGTAGTAGTATTGTTAGTAGTTGTAGTATTCTTACTAGTGTTATTATTAGTATTAGTTTAAGTATTATTTGTATTTTTGGTATTGTTGTTGTTATTATTCCTACATTTAAAATTATACAAATATGATAAATGATATTTTACACCAGTTTATTACATTTTTTTTGACTATAATGTCAGATTCTTCATTAACCTCATGAATAAATCAATTACATTTGGAATTGGCACGACGACTAACTCAATGAAATCTGAGTCTTTCTGCTTGGGTGATTGTGCAGGATTTTCCAGATGTGTGTTTTGTTTCTCCTGCATTTATTTGTTTATTTTATTGAATATTTTTTTGCTGACCTCTGACCTCCAGCACAGGCAGCGTGGAGTGTCTGTCAGTGCGCTGTTCTTTCTGGTGTAAATATTAGCCGAGCGCTGGACTCTGAACTGCAGCGACTGGAGTCTCTCCAACACAAGCGCAGGAGTCTGTGTGTGTGACTGTGTGCCGTTTATTTTCATACACCGTTAATTTGTCAACAGCCCTTCCTGTCCATCTGACACACACATCGCAGAAAACTCTCCTCAACATATTCACTGGCAAATTACACGTGTTGTTGCTGTAATTATTACTGGAGATGTTTGTGAGGATGTGTGTGTGCGTGTGTGTGTTTTCTCTCTCTGTTGCTGCTGCTGCTGCTCAAGTGTTTTGATGGATGCAAAGGAATTTCATGTATCAATATTGAGCTTGTCAAACAGTCCATTATGCTGGAGCTGAGGCACAGAAATCTATCAGAAATGGTCCGAGGGCAATAAACGTTTTCCAGCAGTCCATCGCTTCACACAAATCAGCCCTGAGATGCAAACGGCCGTCTATTTATTAAATCGCCCTCAGAGGAGTGCACACTTTCCTTGTGCACAGAGCAGCGAAAGGCAACGCACACAAATACATACATGTACACACTCACACCAACACATTTACTGTACACGCATATGCACATACAGTACACACACTTATATGCATACATACAAGCAAATACATGTACACACTCACAAACACACATGCGCGCACACACACACAAATTCACATGCATACACACACACAAACAAATGCATGTACACACAGATTTACTGTACACACATATGCACACACAAATACACACTCACAAACACATTCTAGCATACATACACACAAACAAATACATGTACACACTCACACAAACACAAACAAATACGTGTACACACTCACAAACACACATGCACACACACACAAATGCACATGCGTACACACTCACACAAACAAATACGTGTACACACTCACACAAATACTGTAGATGTACACACAAATTTGTGTACACACTCACACAAACAAATACTGTAGATGTACACACAAACACAAACAAATACGTGTACACACTTACAAACGCACATGCACACACACACACACACACACACACACAAATGCACATGCATACACACGCTCAAACAAATACATGTACACACTCACACAAACACATGCATACACAAATACACAAACACATGTACACACATAAACACAAATACATGTACACACTCACAAACACATGCATGTATATACACACACACTCACATGCATACATTTACACAAACAGATGTACACACATTTGTACACAAATACACGTACACATACTGTATGCACACAGACACACAAATATATGTACACACTCACACAAACACACATGTATACACACACACACACACACACACACACACACACACACTCACATGCATACATACACATAAACAGATGTACACACATATGTACACAAACACAACACACAAATACATGCATACACACACAAATACATGTTCACACTCACACAAAAACATGCATGCACACAAATCCAAATGCATACATTCACACAAACACATGTACACACATATGTGCGCACACAAACACACACTCAAATACATGTACACGAACACACACACAAGTACATGTACACACTCAAACAAACACATGCATGCACACATATATGCACACAAATCTACATGCATACACACACACACACACACACATACATACATGTACACACATATGCTCACACAACTACACGGATACACACATACACGTATGCATACACACACTCACATGCATGCATGCATACATACACAAACAAATACATGTACACACTGACACAAACACATTTACTGTACTGTACACACATATGCACAAACACATTCATGCAAACACATACATGTACACACACAAACATACACGCACATAAGACATGTGTACACAAACCTGCATGTACACACATACTCTTACAAACATACATACAAACATGCATGCACACATATATATATATATATACACACATACACGAGTGTACAGTGTATATACTGTATATATATATATATATATATATACACACACACACACGTCCATTCCAAACAGAAACATGCGCACACAAATCATTTTAAAATTAGCATAAGCTAAATGTTCATTCACAAGAATTTCATAATGCATGTACTCACACACACACTCAAACATCTACATACAGACATCCATGTACAAAAAACACACACAATCGCACACGCACAAACACGTACGCACTTACAGACACAAACACACACAGGGGGTCCCGGCGCTGCTCTTTGGACCCGGGTTTATTAGAATAGACTGTGCCAGCTTCAGTGGCGTTTGTGTGTGTGTGTGTGTGCGCTCTTATCACTTCTCATTAGTGGATCATTGGGAGCGTCGTTCGCTGCCAGCCGTTAATCAATGTGTTTTGTGACTCTGTTAGGGCAGCTGTGTGGAGATATTGTGCCTCTAGGGTTAATTCAGGAATAAACCGCTCCGGCCAGGTCTCAGTCTCTGCACTGTCTGGAAATGAGCCCCATACATATGCATTCACACTTGCATAAATTGGGATTGATGTCGTCAGAAAAGTGGAGGCTCTTTTTTTAAGGTAGTGCCATCGTCCGCAGTCAGTGTTTCTATTTTTTTGCTGTGAGTTGTTGTAAATTATGCAGACTGACAGGCGCAGTGAGGAAGGGATTATTCCTGAATAAGTTCAAACACCTCACTGTTGTTTTTTTCTTGCTTTTTAGGTTAAACAGAGGAGAAAGAGACTGATGGGAAGAGAGAGAGAGAGGAAAAGTAATGGTCAGTTTTTTTATATATATGTATTTTGATAGATTTTATAATTTATAAAGATTATAAATATATAAAGATTATTATCATTTTAAATTAACATGTTTTAATATTATATATAACTTATTATAAGTGATGGAATCTGACTTGAAATTTATTAAACAAATATTTATGATTCTTGAAATATGAGGAAAACAGATAGATAGATAGATAGATAGATAGATAGATAGATAGATAGATAGATAGATAGATAGATAGATAGATAGATAGATTCTATTTGAAATAAACAACATAACTTTGCTATTATAAAATCTAAAATATCAGTATTACATATATTTGTGCAGTTGCATTTGATTTCATAACATAATTCCAGAGTGTCTGCAGAGTCTTAAAATATCTTAGAGTACTTGCCTTAAAAAGTCTTAAATTCACCGAAATATTATGCTGTAGAGGTCTTAAATCATTTTAAACAGGTCTTATTTATTTCTATGTCCGAGTAAACCTACCCTATCAGCCAACACCAGACACAATTGTTTTATTGCAGAGATACAATTCAGTACAGCTGTTAGACATGTTTACAGGAAATTCTCCAAGATAAAGTCCCTAATCAGGGAATGAAAACTAAAGCAACACTTCCCTTTACATGATCTTCCATTAACACAAAAACTATATACAGAAGTAACCGGCTCATTAGAAAAAATTCTTAGTGTTTAGCCCTGTATAAGTCTAACATTTCATTCATAATAATCTTAAGAGTCTTAAACTTGACCAGAAAAAAACCTGAATTACTAACAATACCACCTAAATTATTATATCACAATATAAAAAACTAGTTTATATAATCCAATTTGTATTTTATATTTATTTGTAATAGAATCTATATCGATTTTCTTCTTTATTATTAAAAAAAATCCAAATAATGTTTTTCTATCTGTCTATCTAGCGGTTAATCAACATGTTTTGTGACTCTGTTAGGGCAGCTGTACGGATATATTGTGCCTTTAGGGTTAATTCAGTAATCTATATGAATATATATATATAATCATTATAGAATCTATATTAATTCTTCTGTCTGTCTGTCTGTCTGTCTATCTATATTCCTCATATTTCAAGCATGATAAATATATTAGTTTTATAAATTCCAAGTATTATTCCATCACTTTTAGTCAGCAATATATAACATTAAAACACGTTAACTTAAAATTATGATAATAAAAAACTAAATCCGCTCTATGGTTTTTAAATTAAGACCGTTTCCCCATCTAAGAAATAATTGAGATTGTGTGTGTTTGTTGTTTTAGATATAACTGTGACAATGTAAAAATGACTTGCTCTAGTAATATGAATGTGAACTTCACTGTTCAAGAGGCAGCTTTTAAATGTCTCCAAAAAAAAAAATCCTGGTGTTCTGGCATTCAGGAAACCCTTGTGGCAGCAGGGATTTCCTGTGAGCAGGTCAGGAGGACGGCGGCCCATAATGCACCACAGGAAGATGTGTGCCCGACTCCAGCAGCAGAGGTCAAGGTGAGGGTCAGATTTACAGCAGCCCGTTCCCAGCCTTCATCCACGTCCTGCGGAAATCAGCCATAAAGACGCCGTTTTCATCTCTCAAGGTTCTGTCATAAACCCGCAGCGTTCACCGGCTTTTTTGGAGAGTGAAAAAGAATGACGATTACATATAAAACCGCACAACAATATCCTACTGTAGTCTTTTCATCTCGAGTTAACCTTTCCGACATGGATCACCCCATTGTTTCAGGCAGGCAAAAACACTGCTGCTTCACGCTACTGTCAGCTTGCGGATATCACTGACTGTTTAATATCTTAGTCTAATGTAACAAAAAATATCCAAAATATACTTTAGAGTCTTTCTTTAGAAGCTTTATCAGTTTATGTTTACAGAATTCAGTTATAATACATGTTTTTAAAACTCGCTTTCTTTAAAGCAGTTTACTCCTGCATTGAGCCAGAAATCTCCACTTTAGCAGATTTCCACCAAACTTTAGCTATATTTTATTCATATCTGTGCTCTGAAGGTTTGTACAGTGATATGTTCATACATCATTTGACTTTTTAGTTATCTTAAACCAAAGAAAAGCATTTGTTTGTAGCATTTGCTGAATTATGGAGTGACTTAAAGAGATTTCCAAAATCTCCTCTGTAAAAATCTTGAACTCTTCATATGTCAAATAATAATAGTTCAAAAATAATTCAGATTTTTTTCATATTGTTCAGTTTATATTTTTGTGTTAGAAATATACGCAAAATCAGCTCATATTTAATTAAGCAATGCCTCATTTGCATATTTAAATATACATTCTTAAAATGCTAGGCTGACTCAGTTTAATATTGGGTCAAGTATGGACAAACTCAACTTTTGGGTTAAATTCATATTAAATCTTTAACCCAACATTTATATTTGTCCATAATAGAGCCAAACTTTTTATTTTTGAAGACTAGTATTATAGAAAACAACTAGTGTTAACCTTTTTCTTAGTGTACAAACTTTAAATATCAATTCCCACTGTTAATCCCTGGCTTATTACCTGCCTAT
The DNA here is from genome assembly GCF_903798145.1 of Danio aesculapii. NCBI lineage: Eukaryota > Metazoa > Chordata > Actinopteri > Cypriniformes > Danionidae > Danio > Danio aesculapii. Next base: position 44,498,984 of record NC_079446.1, on the reverse strand, counting down.
TATTAAGATATTGACTGTTTATTAGCACTTATAAAGTATGATCTTATGCTACATCCCTAATACTACTCAATATCTAAACCCAACTACCTTTATAACTATTAATAAGCAGCTAATGAGTAGTTTATTGAGCTAAAAGTCCGTTAATATCAAGAATTCTACCTTAAAATAAATTGTAACCCCCAAACATTCAATCAAATCATCTCTTAGACGCATGGTGATTATTGTTAGTTAATTTTTTTTACCCTATTCACCTGCCTTAAAGATGCCAGCGAACAGAGAGAGGGGAAAAAAAGTTGCACATTTTTTCTGAAATGTGCAAGGCTGCTCTCTGAGGTCCATTTCATTTTAACCAAATGGGGGGGAAGCTTGTCTTTACGGCGGTGAGCAGATGGAACTATAAATCACGGCAGCCGCTGCCGCCCTGTAGAGGCCGAGCACAGCTGCCACTCTCCCCGAAAATCTCTTCAGGTCCATCGTCAGGCAATCTGGGCTGCTTTTTTTTCTTTTCATATATATATCCAGCACACCTCCCCTCTCAGTACAGTCATATCCATCAAAACGCCGCGCGCCCATCAGCCCACCGCCGCCATCGATTGGCACACTTATTCCTGCGCATAAGCAATGCCCCGTGCTGGAGCTCAAGCCCCACGACAGGCCCCTCATTTGGGCTCTTTAGCCCCCAGCAAGCACTGCGACTCCAGGCCAGGCCTCCTCCATTAAACTTGCATTATGATGGATATCAAGGCGTCTGAGGGCTTAGCATTTTAAACCAGAGGTGACAAGAAACCAAACACGGTCTATTGTTTTTCCATGCGTGCGCCTAACACCCCCCTATCATCATCATCATCGTCCAGGTTTAACATATCGGCAGTTTTGCTAGGTAAATAGACTCAATAATCTGTGCATAACTCAGAAGGAGAAGCTGCTGGCTGTGTTTCCGTCTGTGGGCAGATGGTGGCGCTCTAATGCCACAGATATCACAGCTCAGGCTTTAAGACTGAAAGTGAAGGAGTGAGAAATGGAGGCACTTACAAATATGTTTCTACTTTATTTTACTCTTCAAATGTTTGCAACATGACTGGAGTTAAACTTGTAGTAAATGTTCAGTTAGTTTAGGTTTAGAAACTGGCGTTAGTCTGATTATAAATCATATTTTAATTTAATATGTATTGCTTTTAGTGTTCCTGAAAGATGATAGTGCTGGAATTATTGTATTGCTAATATGATTTGTAACAATGGTATCGCAGTTTATGAAAAGGTTCGATTTTTTTTATATTTAGATTATATTATAAAGATATGTCAGTTTTTATAAAACGTATATAAATTAAATTGAAAGTGATTAAATATACTTTTATACATAAATATATATTTAATTAAATATTATTTATAATAAATATAAGTAATTTTTAAATGTTTATATAGTTATTACAATTTTTATAGTTAAATGTTTATGTAGTTACAATTGTTATAGTTAAATGTTTATGTAGTTACAATTGTTATATATATATATATATATATATATATTTTTTTTTTTTTTATTATTATTATTATTTTTATATATATATATGAAGCACAATACTTAATAAGACAAAATTAGGACTGGTTCTAATTTGGTTTATTATTAGTTAGGTTCAGTGTTATTTTCTGTTATTCTGTAATTTTGTTATTTTAAGTCCTTTACAGGTTATTTGATTTATTTATTTTTGTTTACTTTATATATTTTGAAGGTTTTTTTTCTTTCCCATCATGCATTATTTTATTTGATCATGTAGACTTCAAGAGACTTGCCACTTGGCAAAGGATACTCATTATTATTAACATTTAATCAATAAATCAGCCAATCAAACAGCAAATTAATATGCGAATGCAAAATGACAGTCTTAAACATCCCATCATTTTTAAACATCTTTTTTTATAAATGTGTAACTTCCTAAAGAATCACATAAAAAAAAAAAAAAACATGCCAGTCTTGTTTTGACCAGCAATACTGTAAACGAGAAGGAATATTAGCTGTTTTTATAAGGCTGAAGTTTGGGGTTTTGAGCGGGAACGGCTGGGGCTGATGGGACATGATTTGTGCATGAGACGGGACTCCGCTGGTCGTTTATTATCCAGAGAGAGAGCGAAAAAAGGAGAAGAAATGAAAGTGAAAATGACAAAGAAAGACCGAGCCGGGTGTCATCTTGGTTACACGTTTCAAAGCGTGTTCGTTTAAAAGAAGCGCGCATGCTTAAAATGTCAATTCCTTCAATTTAACATGCTCTTCTTGTGTTTAAATTGTGCAGTGCTTTAAAAATCTGGGATTCTGTGAACTTGCATTTCTCCCTATCAGCAGAGACGGAGCCGTCAGTCAGTCACTGCGGGTCATTTTCTCTTCCTCTTTAAAGCCCGTCTCGGAAACTACAAACAGCAGATGTATTGATCATTTCTGTTCAGAAAAGAACATTAACTTGTGCTGCAAAATTGGGTCAAATTGGATCTTTCAACTGGAGAATAATGCAAACTCAGATTGTGAATTACACAAAGAGCAAACGCTGTAAAATGAATGCACATAAACAACAATACAAATATAGTACAGAAGATGATGATGATAATCCTATGACCCACAAGTATATTAGCAAACTGATATGATATGATATGATAACAATAATGCGCACATTTCCTAAGAGCAATCAATGTACATTAAAGGAAAAGAATCATAATGCATTTGTTTTAATAAAATTATAATCCGTCATCATTCCTCTGTGACCCAACATACAGTATTAAGTGTTTTTGAAAATGTATGGTGGTTTATTATTATAATATTGATATAATTATAATAAATGAATAGTAATTAAATTAACACATATTTAATAATAATAATAATAAAAACATTTGAAACATTTTGAATTATAATTTAAACATAATAATAAAATAATATTAATGAATATTACAATGACCCTTATTTAATAATAATAATATTCAATGTAAAACTAATAATTAAACACATTTTGAATTATTATTTGAACATAATAATAATAAAAACATTTTAAACATGTTGAATTATTATTTGAACATAATAATAATATTAATGAATATTACAATGACCCTTATTTAATAATAATAATATTCAATGTGAAACTAATAATTAAAAACACTTTGAATTATTATTTGAACATAATAATAATGAAATAATAATGAAAAATAATTAAATTAACGCATTTTTAGTAAGAATAATATTAAATGTAAAAATAATAATTTTAATTAAAAAACACAAGAAGCTTTTTGATTAATAACTTTATAGTAATTGTACGAATGTATAAAATAAAAATAATAAAGTAATTAAACAATATATATATATATATATATATATATATATATATATATATATATATATATTAATAAGTACTGCTATAATAGACACTTTATAAACCACCTTATAAACATGAATTGTCCCAACATTTGATTGTGTTATAGATAACTTAAAAATGCTTTTTTTTTTTTTTTTAATTTAAAAATTACCTTAAAAGAGCATGTGATGCCTCAAATTTAAGCTACTGCACATTGTACTACACTTAATTAAATGATCACCAGCAGTAATACAACAAAAACCGTTTCCCAGCATTTTCTGAGGCTCAGACTGTGCGAGTTATTGTTGAAATTGGTGGGAAACAAAGAAACAGCTGAACGCTCCAGTAAGCGGCTCTTCACCTGTATGAGTTCACAGAGAACTCCTGCACATACAGTACCAGCAGAACACATCATCTGTATCTACTCTCTTCAACACACATGCTGTAGACCTACACGTAGTATGTATCTGCTCTTGTTGATGTTTTAAAAAAACCTTCACATTTCACAATCCTGACTCTTTTCTGAATATTCTGTGGAATTTTTTTCTTAAAATTGGAATGTTTTTTTTGTTGTTTTTCATTGTTGTTTTTGTTTATAATTCTGACTTTTTTCAGCTATTCGACATAGTTTTGTATTAGTGACTTTTTTTTTAGAATTCTGACACAAGTTTTAATTCTGACTTCATAGAAATTGAAGTCAATTTTAGATTCTTTTTTAAAATTCTGACATGTTTGTAATTCTGACTTTTTGAGAATTGACAAATTTGTAATTTCGACACAGAAAGTAATTGCAAACTTAAGTCAGATTTTTTTATTCCGACATAAATTTTTATTCAGATTTTTTTAGTATTCCAAAAAATTTGTACAATTCCAACAGATTTTAATTTGCACATTTTCTTGACAATCCTGACAAGTTTGTAATTCGCACTTTTTTGAGAATCCTTGCACAAGTTTGTATTTCACAATTTTTTGAGAATTCTAATACTTATTTTGAGAATCCTGACAAGTTTGTAATTCACACTTTTTTTTGAGAATTCTAATACTTATTTTGAGAATCCTGACAAGTTTGTAATTCACACTTTTTTTGAGAATTCTAATACTTATTTTGAGAATCCTGACAAGTTTGTAATTCACACTTTTTTTTGAGAATTCTAATACTTATTTTGAGAATCCTGACAAGTTTGTAATTCGCACTTTTGAGAATTCCAACTTTTTTGAGAATTCTGACAAGTTTTTAATTAACATGTTTTTAAGAATCCTGACACAAGTTTGTAATTCGCACTTTATTTGAGAATTCCAACTTTTTGCAAAATTCTGACACAAGTTTTTAATTCATACTTTTTGGAGAATTCTGACAAGTTTGTAATTCACACTTTTTTTTGAGAATTCTAATACTTTTTTGAGAATCCTGACAAGTTTGTAATTCACACTTCTTTAAAATTCCAACTTTTTTAAGAATTCAGACAAGTTTAATTAACACGTTTTTGAGAATCCTGACAAGTTTGTAATTCCCACTTTATTTGAGAATTCCAACTTTTTGCAGAATTCTGACACAAGTTTGTAATTTGCACTTTTTTTGAGAATCCTGGCACAAGTTTGTAATTCGCACTTTTTTGAGAATTCTAACAAGCTTGTAATTCTTTTGAGAATTTCGACAAATTTGTAATTCTGACTTTTTTTTTGAATTCCGACACAGGTTTGTAATTCTCAATTTTTATACAATTTTGACACTTGTAATTCTGACTTTTTTAAGAATTCTGCAATTCTCGTTTTTTTTTTTTTTTGAGAATTCTGTAATTCAAATTTTTTTGAGAATTTGAAAACGTTTTTTGAGAATCCTAACAAAGGTTTTATTTCTCACTTTTTTGAGAATTCTACCTTTTTTAAGAATTCTGACACAAGTTTGGAATTCAGACTTTTTTTTAGAATACCGACACAAGATTATAATTTTGACATTAGGTAGTAATTCAGATTTTTTTATTCTGATAAATTTGTTATTCTGACTTTTTCGAATTCAGACATTTGTAATTATGCCTTTTTTAGAATTCAGACAACTTTTGTAACTATGAATTTTGAGAATTTCTACATAGGTTTGTAATTCTCAATTTTTATAAAATTTTGACATAAATTTCTAATTCTGACTTTTTTGATAATTGTAATACTTTTTTGAGAAGTCTGTAATTCTCTTTTTTTGAGAATTCTAAACACTTTTTTTTTTTGAGAATCCTGACAAAGGTTTTATTTCCCACTTTTTTAAAAATTCTGACACAGGTTTGTAATTCTGACTTTTTTGAGAATTCTAACACTTTTTTGATTCCAACACAAGATTTTAATTTTGACATTAGGTTGTAATTCAGAATTTTCGAATTCTGACAAATTTGTGAATCTGGCTTTTTTTTTTTTTTTTAGAATTCAGACAATTTTTGTAATTCTGACTTTTGAGAATTTCGACAAGTTTGTGATTCTAACACTTTTTAAAAATTCTGACATAAATTTGTAACTTTTGTGAATTTCACTAAATTTGGAATTGTAGTTCCGGCATAAGTATTTATTCTATCCTCTTTTTTTAAATTTTGACAAGTTTGCAATTCTGACTTTTTTTAAAATTGTAACAAGTTTGTAATTGACACTTTCTTTTAATTCTGACATAAATCAGTAATTCTAACTTTTGAGAATTTCTTGACTTTTTTTAGCATTCTGACATAAATTTGTAATTCTGATTTTTGAGATTTCGACAAATTTGTAATTTGGACTCTTTTTTTTAGAATTCCAACATAAGTTTGTAATGTGGGCCTTTTTTGAAATTGCGACAAAATATTTTAATTGACAATTTTTTTTTAAATGATGACATATACGTTTGTATTTCTAAATTTGAGAAATAAGCTTTCGATTCTGACCACATTATTTCTTAGAACTCTTTTCTATCCTGCACTTCAGACTCAAAATAGTGAGAAAATAAAGTCTCTCTTGCCATATTGGAGTCCAGATCTTACAGCTCCTGCAGCTCTTCCCAAACTTCCCAAACTCAGCAGCTGTACAAGATGACTGGGCTTCCCTAAAAAACAAAAAAACAAGGAAATCACAACCCCGGCAAGTGTTGCATTTCATTTCAACAACAATGTGACATATCAGTGGGCAACAATAGAAGGAAAAATAGAAAGAAAAAAAAAGACATGACACTTTTTGAAATATCAAAAGATCCCGGGACTGCTCTTGGGACTGAGCTACTGCCATGAAGCAGGAAGGTCACCATCTTTGCTTTTTCTCTTTCTCTCTGTGCTTCAGTGTGTGGCAGCTTCTGTTTCTGTCTGTGTGTGTGTGTTTAGAGCCGCAGGGATGGTGTGGAGGATGTTGTCGCTGACTTTTGAAGCGTCTGACAGGGCGAGCGCTGAAACTGATCCTGACACTGACAGCTGAGACCCTCCAGGTCAAAGGTCTTGACCCCGGTAACGCAAAGGTAAAATTACCTATTCATGTGTCATGTGTTGTGCAGTGGCCGCGGGCAGAGATACAGCCTGTCAGTGAGCTGGTCACCGCAGCTCATCCGCTGTCAACTTCAGCTCCAAAAGCTTCACAAATCGCACATGCTGCCCAAACACTGTCTGAGAGAGAAACAAGAGACAAGAATCAGATTCTGGAAGTGAGCAGGAAGGTTACAAATAGTGTTTCTGAATAGGCCACGGGGTCTCAAAAAGTCCAGATTTGTTTTTTTGGCTAATACCAAGCATTAAAGTGACCAAAAGTGAACATATCTGTTGCTTCAAACATTCATTCATTCATTTTCAGCCATCAGGGGTCGCCACAGTGGAATGAACCGCCAACTTATCCAGCATATGTTTTACACATCGGATGCCCTTATAGCTGCAACATATTTCTGGGAAACATCCATACACACTCATTCACTCACATACATTACAGACAGTTTAGCTTACCCTATACCACACGTCTTTGGACCCGGAGGAAACCCACGCCAACACGGGGCGAACATGCGAACTCCATAAAGAAATGCCCACTGACCCAACTGAGGCTGGAACCAGTAACCTTCTTGCTGTAAGATGACAGCGCTACACACTGCGCTTGTTCTGCAAGCGTTGCATTGTTTATTGTGTTATATGCAGATGTACGAACTCTTTCCAAGTAGAGCTCTCAGAACCACTGATTCACAACAACTGATTCATAATAGTTTCCATGAAGCGGTTCTTTCAAAGCAGCCATCACTACTGCACGAAGAATCAGATATGCATTTGAAGCAGTGAGTGTAACTCCAGCAGACAGTGACTTTAAGAAAGCCTCACTTCAGCTCAGCTTGAGTCGGTCACACACACAGCGTGTCCCGATCCTCCCGGGCCTGTCAAGGTAAGTTTGGTGTCACGCAATCAAAAAAGTTTGCCGGTCTTCCTGTTGTCCAGAAGCCTGACAGTGTGTGGATGTTGAGCAGGTCAGTGCATCATGTGGAGAGGATGAAGGTGTCGTCGTCCACCTGCCATGTAATCGCTCCCCGCTCGCCAATGTTGAGCAGCGCCGCGTGAGTCCTGCAGGCTGCGGAGAGACCCAACGCTAATTAACTGAATGTGGACGCTGAGATCCAGACCAGACTCACAGCGAGACCACAGATGAAGAAACTCCTTCAGAAGAAACTGCAGTACACGCGAGGAAGAGTTCACTCTTTTTACTGCTCTTAGACTAACTTCATCAAGTGGAGAGTAATGTGGGTTCAAAAAAGACAAAGTCAGATTGGTGAGAGTTTTTATGCTCGCAACTGGACCCTTGTGACCTGCTAAATAAGTTGGCGGTTCATTCCGCTGTGGCGACCCCTGATTAATAAAAGGGTTAAGCCAAAAAGGTAATGAATGAATGAATGAAGCGTTTAAGAACATGAATTTAACATTAATTATTTATACAACGAAGACAATGCAATGTTATTTGATTAAATACAATTTAATCTTTGTCAAATCTATAATTTGAGTAGACATAGCCTAATAGATATTAAAATTACTAACAAAAAGGGTTTTTTGGCAAATTCAAGTTTAGTCTATTCAAATAAATAGTTTTCTTAAGAAAAACTAACACTTTTACTAATAAACGCATTTACTAACATTAAAATAAAAGTTTATTGTTAGTTCAGCTATATTAAATAATGTCCTTCTGCTAAGTCTCTTTATATATCAGGCGGAATGAACCACCAACTTATCCAGCATATATTTTACACAGCGGATGTCCTGCCAGCTGCAACCCAGTACTGGGAAACACCATACACACTCACACTCATACACTACGGCCAATTTAGTTTATTCAATTCCCCTATAGCGCATGTCTAGTGAGAAACCAGAGTACCCGGAGGAAACCCACACCAGCACAGGGAGAACATGCCAACTAGCCTAGCCGGGACTCAAACCAGCGACATTCTTGCTGTGAGGCAACAGTGCTAACAACTGAGCCACCATGCCGCCTATATTAACTGATAAATTATTTAATATTATCATTGAACCTTTTGTTAAATCTTACATTGTTGTTAATATTGTAATAATCAACTAATGTAGTTGAAATATGTACAATTATGAAATATACTTACTATGTAAACATACAGTCGAGCCCACAATTATTCATACCCCTGACAAATTCTGACTTTAAGTTATTTAAAGAAATATTTATATTTTAAAAATCCCCAAACATTTTCTTTCACAATGATGTCCTCTTGTACATCGTCTTGTCTTTTGGGAGAAGCCGGTGCCATTTCCGGTAAAAAACAACAACAACTTGCTGGTTGAATAAAGGTAACTTAAGTCAGAATTTGCGAGGGGTATAAATAATTTCAGGCTTGACTGTATATACAATTTAAATTCTTAAAAGTTCTAATTTGCATATAAGAAATGGATGATGAAAGATAAATATGAATAGGTGTTGTTCATCTTCAACGTTTTAGAAAGCAGTCAGAAAAAGTAGCGTAATCATCTAAATATTGACTCAAACATGCACTTTTTGCAGTCGCTTGGTTATTTTGACATTTAAAAATAAAAAAACAGCTTTGTGTCCAGCTTCATCCATCCTAAATGGGATTAGCCTGTAATCTACGGAAACAATTGAGCGTCTGAGGCTGGAAGAGAGAACGATGGGCCTGAACTTCATTGAGTGTTTCTGGCAGAAGTGCAGCTCTGGAGGGTCCCGCTCTGATGGACGGACCGTGTGTCCTTTACAAACACAGCCGAATTATCCTTTATCAGCCTCTCCATGCAGCACCAGCGGGACCCTCCGCATCCCGAGTGGAGCTGGTCTGATCGGGATTAAAGATCTCCAGCTCCAGCCGCCTCAAATCTATAACCGGATTGGATGAGTGTCGCCATTAGAATGAAAGAGGCATCAAAGCACAGGCTGAATGACCAGACCTGTTTAATCGGAGAGTGTGTGTGGAGTGCGTTCAGGTATCGGATGTGAAGAGATGACACTCTTATACCCAGAGCAGGAATGCCAAACACATTTCCAAAGGATTGCGGGAATCCGGCTGGACTGCCTGTGGTGTGTGGTATGTCAACCTCCCGCTGGCCAAAAACATCAGCTGGGGAGAAGAACACATGGAGAACAATACATGAATTAAAATAGGGGAAAAGACACACACAATAGAAGTATTTAAATCATGCTGAAATCAACATGGTCATTTAGTTTATATATGTTTTATACAATCCTAAATCAGGAAAAGTTGGGACAGTATGTGAACACAAATAAAAAAAGTATTGATTTCTAAATTTACATTAGCTTGTATGTTATTACAGACAATACAACAAACATTATTTAATGTGTTCCTCATGATTTGTAATGTTTTTCTTTCTCAAAATAAACATGTATTACAATTTTAGTTCTTGTAACACATTTAAAAAAAAAAAGTTGGAATAGTAAAGCATTAACGCCTTGGAAATGTTTCCATTCCTTTTCAAAACACTTAAAACATGTTTAGGGACTGATGACAAGTGTTTCAGGTCTAATTTTGTCCTATTATTCCTGCAAACATGTGAACAACAGTGGTGTCATTGTCGCATTTCGCACTTCAAAATGCATCACGCATTCTCTATTGGAGACAGATACAAGTACCTGTATCCTCTTCCGCCGCTTTGTAATGTGTGCAGAATGTGGTTTTGTTGTTGAAATGTGCATGAAATATATCATTGTAATATATATTTGACAAAAATAATCAAACATTCATACTAATATAATAAATTAATCAAACTGAAAATAACTGAGGATGTAAAAAAAAAGTTTGTATATATATATATATATATATATATATATATATATATATATATATATATATATATATATATATATATATATATACACACACACACAGTTGAAGTCTGTGTATCAGATTAGCCCCCCCCCCCCTTTGATTTTTTTACTTTTTTAAAATAAAAACGATGTTTAACAGAGCAAGGAAATTTTCACAGTATGTCTGATAATATTTTTTTCTTCTAAGAAAGTCTTATTTGTTTTATTTTGGCTAGAATAAAAGCAGTTTTTAATTAAAAAAAACTTTTATAAGGTCTTAAGGTCAAAATTATTAGCCCCTTTAAGCTATATATTTTTTTCATATTCTACAGAACAAACCATCATTTTACAATAACTTGCCTAATTACCCTAATCTGCCTAATTAACCTAGTTAAGCCTTTAAATGTCACTTTAAGCTGTATAGAAGTGTTTTGAAAATATCTAGTCAAATATTATTTACTGTCATCATGGCAAAGATAAAATAAATCCGTTATATATATATATATATATATATATATATATATATATATATATATATATATATATATATATATATATATATATATGTATATATATGAAAAGGGGGCTGCATGGTGGCACAGTGAGTAGCACAATTGCCTCACGGCAAGAAGGTCGCCGTTTCTGTGTGGAGTTTTTATGTTCTCCCCGTGTTCGTGTGGGTTTCCTCTGGGTGCTTCGGTTTCCCCCTCAATCGAAAGACATGTTGTATAGGTGAATTGGGTATTCTAAAATTGTTCGTAGTGTATGTGTGTGTGAATGAGCGTGTATGGATGTTTCCCAGTGATGGGTTGCAGCTGGAAGGGCATCCGCTGCATAAAACATATGCTGGATAAGTTGGTGATTCATTCCGCTGTGGTGACCCCAGATTAATAAAGGGACTGAATGAATGACTAAAAATGAATGAATAATAAAATATATAATAAAATATTTAATAAATTATATGAAAACAAATTCATTAAACAATAAAATTTAAATGAAATAGTAATATACATATTTATATATACACACAATAATTTATTTTTATTAATAATTTCATATAAATTGAATTAACAATAAAGTTAAATGTATTAATTGGCCACGATGTTAAAAAATTAAACACGTTGAACATTTCAGCCAATGCCAATATTTGAAAAATGTGATTAATTAAATTATACAGTAAATCAAGACTCATTTTTATTCTTATAACAATATCTGGTAACCCTTTACAATAAGGTTGTATTAACTGGCTTTAGTTAATGCATTTACTAACATAAACAAACAATGAACAATATGTTGACTACAGTGTTTATGTTAGTTAACACTAGCTGATGTAAATACAGTTGTTTATTGTAAGTTGATGTTAACTCATGGTGCATTATTGATAACACGCATAATCTTGGATAATTAACTTGGTTAATAATGCATTAGTAAATGTTAAATTATGATTAATAAATACAGTACAAGCATTGTTCATATGTAGATCATGCTAGTAAATGCATTAACTAATGAACCTTATTGTAAAGTGTGACCAAATATTTAACTTTTAATGTTTTATAAGCATTTAAAATGACTCACATTTGTGTTATAAATATGTTGTTTTTATATTACTGGTTTATATTTTCTCCCAAAGTTAACATCAGCGTTGCATTAATATCAACTAAATAGCTTGAAACTGGCATTTAATACGTCTTTGTGTGATCAGATCGTTTAAAAGTATCTGGGCTCAAGTGTGTTTTCTACACACTTGTACAGTTATACAGAGCTAAGAGGTTATTTCTAAGCTGAACGACTACATCTCCTCAAAGCAGGAGATTCATTCATTTATTAACTTTTTCTTCAGCTTAGTTCCTTATTTATCAGGGGTCGCCACAGCAGAATGATCCGCCAACTACTACAGCATATGTTTTATGCAGTGGAAGTCCTGGTAGGCCACGGAAGAGGTGGTTAGATGACATAGAATGTAGTGCATGCTTGGAAAAAGCAGGCTTTGGATCGGGAAGGCTGGAGAGAAGTGGTGGAAGAGGCGAGGGCTCTACACAGGCCATAGCCCCGCTGGAAAGATGCCCTTTCCAACACATTCACACACACTTATACACTGCGGACAATTTAGTTTACCAAATTCCCCTAAAGCGCATGTGTTTGGCCTGAGCACCGGAGGAAACCCACGCCAACACGGGGAGAACATGCAAACTTCATACAGAATTGTCAACTGACCCAGCCAGGACCCAACCAGCGACCTTCTTGCTGTAAGGTGACAGTGCTAACCACTGAGCCACCATGCTGCTTAAAGCAGAAGATGTGAAACGTTATTGTTATCTGCCAGATGAAGCTGTTTACAGGAGGACTGATGATCTTCAATGACACTAATCTGAAGAGAAATGAATTCTCATCTCATTTGCAGCAAAAGCTGATGTTCTCGCACAGTGTGAACCCTCAAATCTGCACATATGGAGTCATTTTTAGTGGAAAAAGTGGAATTGTAAAGAAGGCTGTGCTGAAGGACAGATGCTGCTGTTTAATTAACTCAAGCCGGAGGTGCAGATTGAAATTCAGACACTGAGCTCTACGAGAAAGTATTTACACGTGGCAAATTAGCAAGTGGCCAACATTAAAAACGTGTGAGAAGAGTTGGATTGTTGTTTGTAATGCATGACCTGAAGATGTGAATTCACACTTGAGTTTAGGGTTAGTAAACATCTCCAGAGGATCAGCTGATCAGCACAGATGTGACAGAAACAAATGCAATGCAAAACAAAACAAAACATGGATTTAGTATTAGATAATCATTAAAGATTGTATATTATATATTTTCAAATGTTCCAATATTTTACATTTAGTAAAAGGTTTAATAGTTAGTTGGTTTTCTGTTTTGCTGCACCTTTATGAACAAGTTTTATAACTATTTAAAACCACAATTTGAGAAAATATACAATTTTACTTCATCTTAGAGCATTTTGAAATGATTGCTTTTGCTTATAGACATGTTTTATTTAATAATTAAATGGAATAAACTGAAACAGTAATATGGTAAATAAAATATCTATATTTTTACATATTATATAGAATACTTGAGCATTTTGAAAATGTCAAAAGCGTAATTTCACAAATTTAGACTATTTTACTCATGATGTGCTTTAAAACCTAATACTGGAGAATGTTATCAGCAAATATTTACACAAATATGTGTGAAATAAATTATTATTAATATAATTTTGCAACTTTTTACTCAGTTTGAACAATGCATTGTTATTAGTGCTGTCAAACAATTAAATCAAATCCAAAGTAAAAGTTCATATTTACTAAATATATTTGCTTGTAAAATACATTCATATACACAATACAAATTATATACAGGTAAATATATTTAATTTTTTACGTAAAGGCATGTTGTGTGTGTTATACATAAATATACACAGTACAAACTTAAATACTATATAAATACAAACTTTTATCTTGGATGTGATTAATCATTTAATAGCACTAATATATATATATATATATATATATATATATATATATATATATATATATACACACATACACACAGTACATAAAATACAAAAATATACAAAGATCTATATTTACATTTATATCTATCTATCTATCTGTCTGTCTGTCTGTCTGTCTGTCTGTCATAATTCCCAAATGATGTTTAACAGAGCAAGGACATTTTCATAGTATGTCTGATAATGTTTTTTTTTCTTCTGGAGAAAGTCTTATCTGTTTTATTTTGCCTAGATTAAAAAAATTTTGATTAAAAAAAAAAAGTCTAAAGTCAAAATTATTAGCCCGTTTAAGCTATATTTTTTCTAAAAAATCTCTCTGTTAAACTATAAACTATATACACACACAATGTAGTCATGCATATATTTATACAGTATGCACAGTTATATTTGGTAAATATGAACTTTTTTGTTGTGATTAATCATGTGACAGCACTAATTTTTATATTAAATCAGAAAAATTTTAACTATGATCTGGATTTTGATGTGTATTTATATAAAGAGTTTAGATGCAAAAACGTCTCAAATTGTTATCTAAAATTAGCATTTTTAATTATTCTGTTGGGTGTAGTTTCAGTAATAATCACTCTTTCACACCTGTGGATCGATTCCTTTGTTCTGAAACAGGGTTTAAAATAGTTATAATATTTATTTTTGTTCCTGGTGCGGTTCGCTTTCACACAGCAAAGTTTCTAAACGGACCAAAGTAGCTAAAACAAGTCATGTGCGAGTAAACTCTCCTCACATTGGTCCGAGTTTCACCATTTATTTTTCAGAGTCCCGCTCAGCTGTCATGCATCCTTATTGTAATTTATGATGATGAGCAATAAGACATTATAAGCGAAAAGCTTGGCTTTAATTTTGAATGGTGACACCCACAGACATCGTCACCAGATTTAAATCAGAGGTAAGACTTTCTCATATGAAGTCAATGGCTAGAATTATACATTACATTTTAGAGAGAAATAATAAACCAAGACTGCTGTTCGATCAATTTTCCTAACAGATAAACAGCTCTCTTTAATAGTTAGCATGCTTTCACTTTCGTATTTGACATGAAATGCACATTACGGGTAGGAATTACATCCCGCCTTATCATTTTCTCTTCATATAGCCGTAAATATGCCTATTACATATCCATAATACACTGTGATATTTTCAGTTTTCATTTATTTTTCATTATTTGTTTATTATTATGTACAATCATTGAGACATAAAATGAGATCGTAAAAAATAATCAACAACGAAAATGAAAACATAAATGAAAAAGCTTTTTATTTTTATTTAATGACTCTCTTAGTCCTATTAAAATAGCAAACACTGAACATCTCTATATTTAGGCTAAAAGACTGCTTTATTTATTTATTTAGGTCTACTTATTTGTACTGAATGTTTGTGCTTTCATTTTAGTTGTCTTTTAATTCTTTACTTTCCAAAATGAATCCTCATTGCACTTAACAAGTTGACAATGATAATAAAGCATGTTAACAAATTGTTTATGATTAATGAAGGAATTATAATGCTTTGTTTTATCGTTTCATCTTCATTTATAAGTACAGTAGCATATTTACAGCTGCTATATAGACTATTTCTATCTGTTCGCATCCCGTCCCTTTGTGCCCCCAGGCGGCATATTCACAAACTGCGGTCATACAATAAAAACACGTGCTTGCCCATTTAAAGCAGCGGCGGTATAAGTCACGGCGGTAATGGTCACTTTGAACTCTCACCTACTGTATAGCCTGGTTCAGATCGTATTGCTTTCTCACTACAATTGATCCACTCCAGAGTTAATTTCAATTCAGCTGAGAACTCCTCATTCAGGCGATCTCGGACCGATTGTTTTGGCGCGGATTCGAGCGCAATTGCTGGATTCACATATGCCAAACGAACCGCGTTAACTGGGAAAACGGGCCAGGTTCCGAAACAAAAGTCTAAGCGTGAAAGCACCCTTAGTGCAAAGAATAGATTATTTCCATTGCCTTAAAAAAAATTAAATAACTGAACATAAACATAGGAGAAAATGCAAATTTTAGAGCACTTAGAGGCTTTTGCATCTGAACTCTTCATATATAAATGCACTCCTAAAATCATCAATGGATAAACAACTCATACATATATGAATTTTTATATAATTTGGAAATGATTACTTTTGCTCTAGCTCAGTTTAAAAAAACTGCAGCGAATAAAGTTTAGGAGAATATTTTTTTTTTTTCTTGCACCAGAATGCTGAACAAAAACGCATAATGGTTTCACAAACATCCTATTAACTTTTAAATCTCATTCTGAAGAGCATTATTAGCCAAACGAGCCACACATATACAGTACATCCTGTCTATTATAAATGAACACTAACATAACACTGCACTGCTTTCAGCTCAACTGTTCACTCAAACTGCATATAATAAATGAGAAAAATCAAACTAATCATCAGACTTCTGGATTCCGCCGTGTATTTATACATAACACCAATAAATATAAACGCACTCGCATAAACAGATAAATGGACGAACAACTCATACATATATGATTATAATGGCATTTTCAAATGATTACTTTGGCTCTCGCTCGCTTATAGAGGTGTATTAGTTTGATAAATTGCACGCAATAAAGCCAAAGTCTAATGAAAAAGGAACATGAATGCAGGAACGGAAGGTGAGAATTTTTTTTTGTGTCGTATGAAATTAGATGTAGGTTGTATTCAGCAAACGGAAACGGAAAGAATATTGGATTCATTTGTTCTGACAAATTGGTAATTTGAAGAGAAAAAAAAAATTAGATTGCATTTCAGGCTTTTAATCAGAGAGGCATTAGTTAATTTATCAAGCACTGTATAATTTGTCTTTGAGTGTTCCTGTATTTCTCTCAGTAATAGCATATCCAGTTTGGCTCTCTTGGGTCGTTCTTGGCTAATTAACGTGTGGCTGAATCCTATTGCATTATCACGATTGAACCTGCCGTACACACAATAACAATGCTGAGGGAATACGGAGAAGAAGAAAAAAAATGAGCTCAAGTAATTCTAGGTCAACAGTGGTTTCCGGAAACTTCACAATATATTTAGAAAACAATTTACACCACATGCATTTCTTTAAAAAAAATAACGCACGCCTCTGATTAAACATTAGAATTTTAAGTCAATGTAACCCTTTTCACTTCCTCAGTTATTCATTCCCAATAACAGCCCTTCTGAGCATTGCGTCTTGGTTCATTTACAATATAACATAACCTTATTATAAAATTTGTAGCAGTACGGTCTGCTCTGAGCTTTGGGCCTTCCCAAGCAGCGCTCGATATGTGGGTCAGGAACGATGCAATTAATCAGGACTTGAGAAACAACAGTTTGCATTTTCCATTCAAATAAAACAATTTGTACGTTCCAAATTGATCAGGGCATTGATTAACCCGTCAGCCGTGGTTCAGCAGCGAGCGGTAAGGCCAGGCTTTCCCTTTGCATGTGATTGGATCGTTCGGTAGCCTGATTAATATTCAAAGAGCAGCCAATTGATGTTTTTTTGGGAAATGCATTACTTTAACAGCAGATTTACTCATGCTTTCTTATCAATTACATGTGATGTAGTGTAAATGTAAAAGGTCTGCTAGTATTAAAGTGGAGAATATTAATTAACTAATACTAAAAGGGGAGAAAAAGATTTAGCCTGTTATGGTTATTTGTCATTGTCTGGTGCAAGGGTATGTTTACACCACAATTACACACTAAGAACTGAATAATTTTATCATGACAGTGGTGTCTGAATTATCCCCATTCATATTTTTGCTAAATTAACAGAAACAAATATTTAATATTTTTAAGGAAAAAATAGTGACTGGATTTAAATGAAAGTATTTTTATAATTTATGTGCACACTGTTTATTTTGTTTACATAAATATCTCTGTGTATCAGGGTGTCCCCTGGGCCTTACATTGTCCTAAATCTCAAAAGCTAAATTTTAGGCCTTAAAAAGTCTTAAATCTACTGAAATATTGTGTTGTAGGTCTTTTTTAAACCGGTCTTAAATTTTCTTTGTTCATGTACAGCTATCCAATCTAGCCATTAACACCCGTATAATTACCCAACAATCCAGCATACTGACCTGACCTATATTTTATTATTATAAAATTATTATTATTGTAGACTGACGTAATTGACTGCTTTGTTTTATTCTATTCTTGATAGGGGTTGTAGGGTTTGTGAATGGATATATTTGAAAATTTATTTAAACAAATTGTTATTATTGTATTATTAAATTGTAATAAATTTTAATTAAATTGTGAAATGGCAAGTGAAAATCATTTCTAACAGTTATTCTGAAAAAAAAAAAAAAACCTTCGCATTTAGCCCTGTATAAGTGTAAAATTTCATTTATAATGGTCTTAAAAATTTCTTCAATTTAACTTGCAAAAACCCTGATGTATGTATTTGAGAAAAAGGTTTTCTGTTCATCCATACATCTACAATGTCTCATATTGAAATAATTTTGTGTAAATAATTTGTATATTTTGACTTATGTATGTGTTTTCATGCATAGTAAATATATACAGTCATATGTATTGTGTTAATACAAACTTTTCTTTTGGATGCCATTAATCATGATTAACTGTTTCACAACACACACACAGTAAATGAAAACACAGTCCTGTAGTCCATTATAGTTTTGGCTTTTGAATAACTCATGCAAGCCTATGGACAGATAATGTACATTATGTCCGAAAAAACAAGTTTTTATAGTTTACAAAGCGACTGTAACGGTATAATGTTATCATCTTAAAAAACCTCATTATGTTACAAAACAACAATACAAAAATAAACTATAGGTTTACAATTTGTGGTGTTGTTCAAATGTACTTTTACTTTCGGCTCAAATCTACAGAGGTCTGTAACAAATTTGTAAAAAGCCAATATAATAATTTAATTGTTGGCTGCTAAAGGCTTAAGGTTCATTCACGCGATGGCTAAAAACCTAAATCACATCACACATTTTTACACACTAATGTTTTTGTACAGTACTTTACACATAAAAAGAAAATCCTTTTTGAGAATGTTAGCCTTTTTAGCCACCAAAATTTGGCGCTGAGGTGTAAATAAACAATAAAACAACAGACTGGATGCTTTGACCAATCAAAGCTGAGCTGGCTCTTGAAAAGGCGGGGTTTAGAGAGAGACCAGATTTCTGAAACGATCATTTCAAACTAGGGTTATCAACCAGCTCTTTTTGTTCAGTGTCTAAAATAGGGTTGTCCGATTACAAATGCTGAAACAATTTTAAAAATGTTTAGTCCCTGCTAACGTTTCTTAAACACTGCTGACCACTGCGTTCATGTTCTCAACAGATATGACTGATTGGTCATCGGTTTACCACTCTTCACCAAGTATAAATACAGATACACAAACATTTCAAATCTGCGTCGATCAGATGATCCATCAGCGGATTGCTCATATGTCAGCTCATAGACAGATCAGCAGATCGGCTAGTGATCAGCAGATTTCAGTACCGATTAAGAAGGGATGATAACTGGTTTCAAGGTTTACTGCGGTTTGCAAAAGTCAAGGTTTTAAAACAGCGAAAAAAACTCTGTTCTTGCTGTATATGTAAGTTGTTTTACATGTTTTTTACAACTATTTTATTTCGCTTTTTAGGGTAACAGTATCTCCAGCAGAAAAGGAGAATCCACAAAGCTACTGGTTAGTCCACAATTCAGTAAACATCTGAAAAAAAAAAAATCGCTTACAATACCAACACCCACGCATGTTTTGTTGACCTTATTCTTCAATGCGGAAATGTGCGCGTTTTTGCAATTGTTTTAAAACTTCCGATTCAGTGGTCTATGGGAGAAATGACTAGAAATGATAAACAGCAAAAAAGGTCAAACTACTTACTCTACAAACAAGTGTTTGCATTACAATACAGACAAAGTAGAATAATATAATAAGAAAATATCAGTTTGCAACACCAAGCAGTAAAACGAGCTGTTTTTAACGTTTAAAAATGAATGGAAGTAAATGAGACCGGAAGTTTCGAGCCAAAATGATTCAAATGGCTGCGCCCACTCGTACGCAGAGAATAAGGTGAATAGACAAAACAATGCAGAGGCTTATTTACATCCAAAGAAAAGAAAGATATCCAAAAATGCCTTTTCAAGTTGTAAAGAAATCTGTGTTTTTTGAAACTAATGAAAACAGCAGGTCAATAATTTACTTGAATTATTTAGCCTAACATGTTTACTGTTCCAAAACATTTGAAAAGTTTCTTAAAATAAAATATATTGTGTTCAATGAGGGAAAAGTTGCTGTTTTTACCTAGACAATAAAAATGAATATATTTTGATCAGTAATCACAACACCATGAAACCGTGATATTTTTATCCAAAATTATCATACTGTCAGAATCTTATACAGGTCCATGCCTAGTACCGAACTCGATACTTTTGACATCCCTATTCCAGACACTGAATAAAAAGAGCTGGTTCTGCAACCTTGCACATAATGAGAAAAAAACAAAAGTGTATATTTGACCTTAGATGGATGGAGACCTATTGTAGGACACAGCCGAGGCTAAATTACATGCAATCCAGAGATACCACACAACTCATAAATTATAGTCCAAGCTTTTGCTACTCTAGGGTCAGTTATTGACAATTTATCATGCTTCCTCTGGAAACACTATTTAAAGTTCAGCGCGAGGGGATGTGTGTCAGAATCAGGGCACTTTTAGCATACATTTGACTATTACATGACCTTTTTTCTGTAAAGTAGCACAGCCTAATTGTGAAGAGCAAGCTGCTCATGCCAGGCAAAGCGAGAGAGACATTAGAAGAATGAGCACCATCTGTGGCAGAAAGTGATGAGGCGAAACCTGGCCAAAATCTGACGGGAGTCTCTTCATTACATTACTAAATGCTGCAGCTCTGGCTGGAAAATGTGGGCATAGTTTGGGCTCTTTTACTGCAGGCATTTCTGTTTATTCAGTCTTTATAACCAAGAATACAAACTTTCTTTGGTGCTTTGCAGGTGTAATAAAGAATGATGGGTTTTGTTTAAAGGTTAATTTAAAAAAGGGTTATTCAATAGGAAATTAATTAATTAAGGGGCTAATTCTGTCTAAAGTCAATGAAACAAATAATATTTCATAATATTGCTGTTTTTACTGATCAGTTAAATGCTGTCTAGGTGGCAAAAAGTGATATATTTTAAGTATATATTTTTACACCAAAAATGTCTAATTATGGTCTATTTCTGAGATTCAAAGTTGAATTTTCAGCATAACCTCAATCTTCAGTGTCACATGATTATTCAGAAATCATATTAATATGCTGATTCATAGCTAAAGAAGCACTGCTTTTTATAATAAAGCTTGGAAAGTTTTAGTAGTCAAATTATTATTAAAAATTATTAAAATAAAAAATATTACACAGTACAACTTTTCAACACTGATTACAATAAATGCTTCGTGAGCTCAAATCGGAATATTATAATAAATAAGGACTGAGTGACACTGAAGATGAAAATACTGATATGAATTATGCAGAAAAATCACACACAAATTAAATAAATTGAATTATGTGTTCAAAGAGAAAATCGTGATTTTAAACTGCAATGAAATTACATAACAGATCAGATTTTCATGAAAAATGAGTGGTAGATTAGTAGCTGAGTAGAAGTTTAAGCATAAATGTCTTTATTTAAACATTTATTGTTCAAAATGAAGGTATGGTTAATGACTTGGCTAAATAACGGATCCTAAATTTAACAGAATAATAAATAAATTACCACCAAGGTGAAAAAAAAAATCTAAATTTAGTAACAAAACCTTTTGCATGGTAATCAAGAGTGTTGGGGAAAGTTACTTTTGAAAGTAATCAAATGCAATATTGAGTTACTCCATAAAAAAGTAACTAGTTGCTTTACTTACTTTTTATGGTAAGGAATTCATTACGTTACTTTTGCATTACTTTTTATTACCTGGCTTGAACTTTTTTAAATAGAGGAGCTCCACAATTAACAATGCATCGTATAGCCTACACCTTCATTTACTTAAAAAAAAAAAAAAAAAAAAAAACATCAAAAATTATTTTAGGATAATGTTATCTGAGAACTCCCTGACCTCTATACATGCTGTATATACTGATTAAAGCAAGTGTTTGCTATACTTTTGTATTATTTGTCTTAAGTAAAATCCTTGTCTATTAAGGCAATCCCTTTTTCCTTTTCTTCGATGCGTTCAAAATAATGAACAAATTCATTGAATTTTAATTCAGTAATTCATTTTTAAAAAGCTAAATAAACTAAAAAGTAACTCATTATTAAGAAAAGTAATATTATTAAGAAAAGTAGTATTATGTAACTCACGTTACACGTTACCCCAACACTGGTAATTAATGTGTGTAATTGGTACCTAAACTAGTGTTTTAATAATGTAGGATTTGATTTTGTTCAATAAACAGATTTTTTAAATATATTCAGTTGAAGTTAAAATGATGAGCCCTCTTAGGATTTTTCTTTTTCTTTTTCAAATATTTCCCAAATGATGTTTAACAGAGCACAGAATATTTCACAGTATTTCCTATAATATTTTTTCTTCTGGAGAAAGTCTTATTTGTTTTATTTCAGCTCGAATAACAGCAGTTTTTAATTTTTTATAAACCATTTTAAGGTTAATTTTATTAGCCCCCTTAAGCTATAGTTTTTCGATAGTCTACAGAACAAACCATCGTTATAAATTAATTGTTATACAATGACTTGCCTATTAACCCCAACTTGCCTTATTAACCTAGTTAAGCCTATAAATGTCACTTTAAACATTAAGTTTTTGAATACTAATGTCTTGAAAAATATCTAGTTAAATATTATTCACTGTCATCATGACAAAAATAAAACAAATGAGTTATTAGAAATTACTATTATGTTTAGAAATGTGTTAAAAAAATCTTCTTTCCTCTAAACTGAAATTAGGGGACAAACAGGGGGGCTAATAATTCTTCAACTGCATATTACATAAATCTTTGACTCATATTTTAAAATGTAAAAGTTTTGCAATAATATTAGATTTATTCTTCATTTCAAAACTGAGAGAAAAAAATAAATAAATAAAAAATCTAAACAACCCCAGCTTGTGTAATTAACTCCTCTGCTTCAATATGGAGCTCTTAAATTTAAATACACTTCATGATTGGACGACTTCAATATTTAAACCATAATACCTTTTTCAAAAAAAAAACAAAAAAAAAACACATTGCCTGTTCTCGTGGCTCCATACGGTCTTGTGTGCATGAGTGTCTGTCTTCCTCCAGCTCCTGAAAACAACAGGTGCAGCGGCTCCAGTGGAGGATCCAGCTCGTCTCTGGTGTGTTTGAGCCGTGGAGAGACTCATCTGGAGATCCAGAGACGCTCTTCTTCTCCTCTCGCACGCTTATTAACTTCAATCCAGCAGCAGCGCTCATGCCAGCTCGCTTAAAACAACCACGCTGCCTTTGTGTTTCCTCAACATCAATGCCTGCTCCATGTTGGATTGCTTTCTGCATGGTAGAAATGCAGAGGAAATAATGTCAAAAACAGAGCAGATTCAAATGTAAAGGTTTTGTAATATCAATAAAGAAACTCTACTAAACCAAACTTTTAGATCAACTCTAACAATTTACTACTTATTAATAGTTATTACAGTAATAGTTGGGTTTAAGAACATGCAAAATATGTATTTTATAAGTACTAATAAACAGCCAATATCTTAATGATAGGCAGGTAATAAGCTAACTGGTTAATAGTGAGATAAAGAAACACTCAAAACAAATGTGACATTAAACCATTACCTATGACTTTCAGCTCAATAAACTCTTAATTAGCTGCTTATTAATAGTTATTAAGGTAGTAGTTGAGTTTAGGTATTGAGTTGGATTAAGGGTGTAGAATAAGATCATGCAGAATATGTATTTTCTAAGTACTAATGAACAGGCTCGCCAACATCTTAATAATAGGTAGGTAATAAGCTAACAGTTTCATAGTGAAACATTTGTAATACAAATTAAGAAACACTCAAAGAAACTGTTGTCACATTAAAACATTAACTATGACTTTTAGCTCAATAAACTCACAATTTGCCGCTTATTAATAGTTGTTAAGGTAGTGTAGAATAATACCATGCAAAATATGTATTTTATAAGTACTAATAAACAGCCAATATCTTAATAAAAGGCAGGTAATAAGCCACTAGTCAGTGAGAATTGGTGCACTGAAAAAAATTATTCAAAGATGATTCCTTGGATTTACTCAATTTCTTTACGTTAAGTGGTTGTAAACAATTTATTTGGGCTGAATTTAAACAAACAAATTAAGTTGAACATTGCTCAATTTAATTTGTTTGTTTAAATTCAACACAAATAAATTGTTTGCAACAGTTTTGCATGCAACACTTTATAACTTTTATAACATCCCCTATATAACATTAATATGTCTCAGTTTTTTTTTAAATAATATTAAAATACTTTTATTTATTTTTTATTTAATATTTAATAGTTTTTAAGCAACATTAAAGATAAAGCAACAATAAAGATGTTTATTCTACAAAATATTTGTATTTGCATTTCTTTTGCAATGCCTATTAATCTAATAATGATTACAAAAGATCAGTTTTCAGAAAAATATTAAGCAGCGCAACTTTTTAATATTGATAATAATAATCAATGCTGCTTGAGCTAAATTATAAATATTAGAATATCTGAAAGATCATTTGACAGTTTATTAATAATGCAGATAATTAAACTTTAAATCAGAGAAATCAGTTACATTATCAAATAAATTCAAATAAAACATGAATTTTAAATAATAATATTCCAGCATATTTTTGTTTTTACTGGGTGATTCCCAAAATTTGAACAGTATTTCCATGATTGTCCTGGTTCCTGTTTGATATTTATTTCATTTAATTTTTTGGCTAATAAATGCTAAGAATGCACAAAATAGGAAATGATGTCAAAGACACAGTTATAAAGTGTTTTTAACAGAAGAAAACTCAATAGACCTCAGTAAATGCTCCTAAATAAAATATAACTGTAAAGAACATTTTAATAATCTGAAGAAATCTTTTTTTTTTTAAACAATTAAATCTTCTAAATCTTTAACATGGAGACACCGATGCCAACAAAGAACTTTTTCTGTTTCTTTAAGTGTGTATAATTCTGAAGAGCATGGGCTGGCATTTGAAAGCCATTTTATTTCTGCATTTCCAAGTAAAATGGGACATTTAGAAAATATATAGAACTTGGGAATTGATTGGATTATGAAAAGTGCTTTCTAAAAGACAGGTGGATACAAAATGAAAGGGCATTGATGTAGAAAAGTTGTTTCAGAGATTCTTCAGAGATTAGTTTTTTGTGCATATTAAAGTATTTTCTTTTATTTTCATAAAAGAACAGCAAATAACAACTATAGGATGAATATATTTATTTTCATATAAAGACTAGTCCTCAAAAGGTCACCACAGCGGAATGAACCACCAACTATTCCAGCATATGTTTCATGCAGTGGATGCCCCTCCAGCTACAACCCGGTACTGGGAAACACCCATACACTCGCATTCGCGCGCACACACACACACTCATACAATACGGCTTATTTAGTTCATCAATTCACCTACAGCGCATGTGCTTGGACTGTGGAGGAAACAGGAGCACCCAGAGGAAATCCACGCCGACATGGGGAGAAAATGCAAACTCCACATAGAAATGCCAACTGACCCAGCCTTGACTTGAACTAGCGACCTTCTAAATTGTTTTTTATTTTATGCCCTATTTGGCCTGATTAGGATCACACTATGATGCACTTCAACAGTCAGCTGTTTATTAATTCTCGTATTTATTTAATCATATTAATTTGAATTGAACTAAATGCTTTAAAAGTACTTTTCATTGTTCATTATTGTAATTTTATGGTAACTATACTATAAAAGTAATTTTTTTTCCAAAACTAAAAACTCATCGGAGAACCAATCCTTAGTATTAATTACTAGCTCATTAGCAGTATAGTACTAGGACATTGGCTATTTATTAGTATTCTATTTATTAGTATATACTATTCAATGGCTTAATCTGCAATTCCATATTTCAGATCAATAATCCTACTATTAATAAGCAGAAAAATAGATGTTTATATGAAGCTCAAGTCATATTCAATAGCTAGTGTGAATTAATGTTTAATCCAGTACATGATTTGGAGTTACTGCAATTGTTGGAGAAATTTATTGCGTGAAAAGTTTCTACACTGATTTCTTTTCAGCGTATATAAGTCATGTTAACAAACAGAACCTTATTGTAAAGTGCTAGAGAGCATTATGTTCCTCTTTTGAATATTGTAGGATCTGCATTATCCCGCTCTGTTCGGTGTCCTGCTACATTAGCTGCTGATTTGAACGTGACCGTCAGTGCGCTGGGATTTCTGAGCCCCTTTCTCTGCGCCCCTCCGTCTCTCCCTGATGAATATTCAGGACTCTAGCGCCTTTTCACGGCAATAATAGGCCAGCATCGCCTTTGGGGGGAAAGATTATTTCAACCTGTGTGTGAAAGAGGCTCGTTCGCTCTTAAGCCTTCTTTCCAAAGGACCAAATCTTACTTGCAAAACTCCTGTTGCCGCCCTGAAGCGGAGACCAAGACGGTTTACAGGTGGAGACAGAAGCATGAACCCCTGCAGCCCACCATCATCTCTGTCAGATTGTCCTGGGAAGGAGGAATCAGCTGGATCTGTCTTGGCCCATTTTGTCCAAACTGCAGGGATGCAAAATGGAGTGAGATAAAAAAAAGATGAGAACACTGCATTAATGGCCCAAGTGGACCACCACTACATGCTCATTAAGGTACTTTCACCTGAAAACTGATTCTAACTGGTCATGAAGAAAAAAAACATATATATAATGCAAAACACAAAAGGGATTCAATAGATGTTGGACAGTGAACAGTCTAATGAGATACAGTGCTGTAATGGTCATGCACAAATCAATTTTATTAATTTGTTTTATTAATTAATTATATATATATATATTATATATTAATATTTTTTAGATATTAATATATTTTACTATTTTTGGTTTATTTATTTTTTTTCTTAAATATTTTTTTATTATTAATTTTATTTATTTTTATTTTCTAATTTTTATTTTATTTTTATTATTTTATTTTATTGTTTTTTTTAATTAAAAATGTTTTATGTTTTATAAAACAAAAAAGCAGGTATCCCATCATACACCACCACAGACAACTGTTCACTATTAGCTCATGTTTTTAAATAATAACTGACGTCACTTCTTATTTAAATAAACATTGAAATTAGCATTAACTAAGATTAATAAATTAGTATAAATTTAGCTATTATTTATTGCTATAGTTCAATATTAAGCAATGCAGTTAAATCAAGTTAACAAAAGAAACCTTAACTTAAAATTGTAAAGTTTTTTTTAAGACTAAAAGGTTTTTTCAGCCAGAACATAGCTGTAATATTTCATAGCTTTTATTAGAGAAAAAAAAACTTACTGTACATGTGGTTTATTATATTGTTATCTCAATGAATTGTTTAAAATGACACAAGACTGAGTTTATTTATTTAGATGATTCCTCAAAACACGTAAATGTAAACACAAATTGATTTTGACTTTGCATATCTGACGCAATGTTTGACCTGATTATGCCCACAGTAACTGTTCATTCTTAGTTCATGCCATCTCATAAAACCGTTTTATTTTATCAACATTAAGTTTAGGAATCATTTATCGCTAGATCATATTAAGCAATGCAGTTCAATCAAATTAACAAATGGAAATTTAGATTTTAATTTCAAAGTTTTTTAGATTAAAGGTTTTTCCTCAGTAAAAATCAGTAAAAGTTAGTACAAATTAGCTTTGACATTTTGTATATTTGAGGTCATGCAATGTTTGACCTGATTATGCACACAATTTATTAATATAGAATAAGCTCACTGCTAAATCTTCATTCATGTTAGCTCATAACAGCAACATTCAACTTAGCAATTCATTGCTCATAATAAGCAATGCAGTTAAAACTATTTAACAAATCGTAGAATATAATTTAAGTTTTTTTGGCTAAAGGTTTCACTTCAGAATCTGTAAATGCCAAAGTTAGAACAAATTAATTGAGACATTTAGCATATTTGATGCAATGTTTGACCTGATTATACTCACATTAACTGTTAGTTCATGCAAGCTCACAAAAGAGTTTTTGGTAACACTTTAGAATAATGATCCATTAGTTAATGTATTTACTAACATTAACCAAGTATGAATAATCTTGTGAAGCATTTATTAATCATAGTTCAACATTAACTAATGCATTTTTAACATCCATTAAAATCCACTTGTTAACATTAGTTAATGCAGTGTGAGTTAAAATAAAATGAACTAACGTTATTTAACTTAAATAACATTAACTAACGTCAGATTGCACTATTGTGTCTTTCTTTTTTATTCCCTTAAAACTAGTTTTCATTTCATAATTTTAATTCTTTGTTGTTTTTCTTTCATTCTTGTTTATGCAAAGCACTTTGAATTAACATTATGTTTGAAATGTGCTATCTAAGTAAACTTGCCTTGCCTAACATTAAGAAAGAGGAATAAATACCGCAATAAATGTATCACTCAGAGTTTCTGTAGGTTTCACCAAGTTAAATTTAAGACTAAGATCTTTTAAGACCATTATGAATGAAATTTGGGACTCACACAGGGCTAAGTGCTTAGATTTCTTTCCAATGGCTCAGTTGGAAAAGATTTTTTCTTGTCCTATTAAAAATATATAATTTAGTTATTTCTCAGGAATATTTGTTAAATAATGTGTCAAAACAAGCAAGCTCTAGGTGTATATAAACCTTTCTTTAACCACAACGGACTATAAATAACTATAATGAACTATAATACATAAGTAAATATAATAAATTAAATTTATACACAACAGTCTGTCCAGGTCAGTGTCCTCAGCAGTAAATAAACTGAGAACTTTTAAACAAATGTTATTGCAAGAAAAATAATTGAACCATTATGGTAAATATAGCTAAAACGCCATTTTTAAATAAATACTTAAGTCTTATATAGATGAATTGTTAGTGATTGTATGGGTGTTGGCCAGATTTGCTAGCTTTACAAAATTAAGGCCTGTTTAAAATTGATTTAAGACCTACTACACAATATTTCAGACAATTCAAGTCTCTTTAAGCCTAAATTAAATTTTTGAGATTTAAGATCCTGCGGATACCTTGATTACATGATTGTTAGTAAATGCAATAACTAATCGACCATTATTTTAAATTGTTTTTAATCAATATTAACCAAGATTAGGTTAATAAATAAAAGTGTTACTTAATTTGACTGTATTAATAACTACTGTACAGCTTACAGGTGGAGACATAAGCATAAACCCCTGCTGCCCTCCATCATCACCCTCAAACTGTCCCGGAAAGGAGGAACGAGCTGGAACCGTCTTGGGCTGTTTTGTCCAAACCGGCGTCGCAGATGGGATAATGACTTTTACAAACAGCATTCTGATGAGAGGAGGGGAAAAGGAACGGTACGTAAAATGCACAAAGGCCTCGGTAAGCACATCGGGCTCTGCATCTGGAACAAACTAAAAAGATGTTTAATAATTTAGAAGCAAGCAGGCAGGCCTGGTGCAGCTGTTGTGTGCAGACGAGCATGAAAGGCGTGGATGTGGCAGCTGGCTCGCGCCTCTCCCCTGGTTTCGCTGTGGTGAGGAGACGGCAGATTTGGGATTAGTCAATCCCTGATACTCCTGCCCATCTGCCACCAGGACCCTCCGCTCACTCGCTCGCTCCTGCAAAAAGACAGAGGGAAACAGAAAGAGGGAGAAGAGAGAGAGAGGCAATGCACTGTAAACAACATTAAAGATCCTAGAGTTACAGTCCTGGATGCTGATTGGTCAATACAGAGTTCCAGCATTCTAAATGACACAATATAGTAAAGGTTATAGTGAAATTAGCAGTTCATTCTAGGGCTGGGCGATATGGCAAAATGCAAAATTACAAAAAAATTTATAATTATTTTCCAAATTGAATGATAACGATATATAACGATATACAGTTAAAGTCAGATTTATTAGGCCCTTTTTGATTTTTTTTTTCCCCTTTTTTTTTTATATTTCCCAAATTATGTTTAACAGAGCAAGGAAATTTTCACAGTATGTCTGATAATATTTTTTCTTATTTGTTTTATTTCGGCTAGAATAAAAGCAGTTTAAAATTTTTTTAAATCCATTTTAAGATCAAAATTATTAGCCCCTTTAAGCTATATTTTTTTCGATCTAAAGAACAAACCATTGTTATACAATAACTTGCCTAATTACCCTAACCTGCCTAATTAACCTAGTTAAGGCTTTACATGTCACTTTAAGCTGTATAGAAGTGTCTTGAAAAATATCTAGTCAAATATTATTTACTGTCATCATGGCAAACACAAAACAAGTCAGTTATTAATAATGAGTTATTAAAACTATTATGTTTAGAGATGTGTTGAAAAAATCTTCTCCCTGTTAAACAGAAATTGGGAAAAAAATTAAACAGGGAGGCTAATAATTCAGGGGGTCTAATAATTCTGACTTCAACTGTATATTTCAATATAATGTGTTAATGCTTCCATATTTAAAAGAGCACCCCAACGATGACTGAAGTCACAAAAATTAGATTGTTCAGTAAATGGCATAACATATTTTCGGATGATAATTTTTTGGTGGCCAAAAATTCAGTACATCTTTAATATCAACACACTTCCCATTGTTGCACATTTCTGCTGTGTGATTAGCTCTTAGACAATACAGAGTAAAAAAGTCCAGAGGTTACTTTTTTTATTGCCATACATTTTATTGTTATTTCTAGTTCATTCGATTACTGCACTGCTCACATTTTTTTCTATTTCATTTGTAATATTTGTTATACATACTAAATGTTTAATTACAGTATTAACACACCTTATATTTGGATAATTTAAAAGAATATAACTCTCATGTCTCATGTTCTTAGAGGATGATCAAAAATACAGCAAAAATGGGAAAATTGTGAAAAATTATAACAAATTGAAATAAATATTTTCTATTTGGATGTGTTCTGATGCAAAGCTGAATTTTCAGCATCATTACTGTAGTTTTAATCATCACAAGATCCTTCACAAACGATGAATATATGCAGATCTTTTTCGTTGCTGATTTATTATCTTTATTATTACTCTATTAAGATAATATAAAAAAATGTCAGCGCCAGCGCGGTTAGTGCGTCAACACATGCACTCTGGTGCTCGCGGCGACCCAAGTTCGATTCCTCCTTGAGTTCCTATGCCGATCCTTCCCCTCTCTCTACTCCCCATGCTTTCCTGTCAATTCTCTCTACTTTGCTCTCTAAAGGTGAAAACCCCGAAAAAATAAGATAAAAAAAGATAATATAACATAATAATAAAAAAATTTAATAAATAAAAAAATTATATATATATATATATATATATATATATATATATATATATATATATTTATATATATTTATTTATTTAATTTTTTTATTAATTAAGTGAAAACCGTGACATACCAAAAACAAAATGTGGGTTATTAAAAGGTCACACATGCCTTAAATCCCCTGAAATGGACTACTTAATAATAGTATTAAGTTGCCTCATATGTTGCTTAATATTTTTGTGGAAGCTGTAACTCCAAATCAGCATATCTGTATGATTTCTAAAGGATCATGTGACACTGAAAACTGAAGTAATGATGATTTAAAAAATTTGCTTTGCATCACTGGAATAAATTACATTTTCAATGATGAAATAATTTTTTGGAAATTGTAATATAGTAATTATATGTAAGGCATATGCATAAAAAAATAGCTTCTACTTTTGACCTGTAGTGTATACAGAAATTTTTAACAAGTTTAAATAACTCATTTCTAATAACTTATTTATTTTATCTTTGCCATGATGACAGTAAATATTATTTGACTAGATATTTTTCAAGACACTTCTATACACCTTAAGGTTTAACCAGGATAACTAGGTTAACTAGGCAGGTTAGGGTAATTAGGCAAGTCATTGTATAACAGTAGTTTGTTCTGTAGACTATCGAAATTACATATTGCTTAAGGGGGCTAATAATATTAACCTTAAATTGATTTTTAAAAAATTAAATACTGCTTCTCTTCTAACCAAAATAAAAAAAATAAGACTTTCTCCAGAAGAAAAAATATTATAGGAAATACTGTAACAATTCCTTGCTCTGTTAAACATAATTTGGGAAATACCTGAAAAAGAAAAAAATATATTATAATTTTGACTTCAACTGACACACAGTCAGACACACGCACACACACGCACACACACACACACACACACACACACACACACACACACACACACACACACACACACACACACACACACACACAAATACACACACACGAGAACGGCCCCTTTCACCCCTGTGTGTTTTGTTGACATGTGGCTGGAGTGGCGTCACTATCATTGCGTCGCTCCAGGGCACGTTTTGCACTCCACACATTTCCACGAATACAAAATGTCGCTGGCCACAAACAATGCTCGGGCCTAATTGGCCGAATTAACCAAGTCTTGTCTCTCGTCGCCATACTGATTAGCAAAGCTCAGCTGGGACGGTTGGAGGGTTTGGGATCCGGCGGGGGGGAATGTGGGATTTGTGATGGAAGGGGATTGGGAAAGGGAGGGGGCAGGTGAAGCAGCGTTCGCCCATGAAAGAGATGCGATCCTGGGTAGAGTCCCAGCTGGGCCCCTGCCTCAGAGTGCCAGGAAGATCACGGTTAGCGGTGAGGGGGGATTTGTTGCATTTTGTGCCTCTTTTCACAATGCAATGCTTACAGATGCCTGGATCTCCTTTGTTTTAAAATGCATAAGGAAAAACTTTGCTTTATATTTTGCCAAAATAGGGATTATACTTACTGATATGTATAGTTTTGTCAAAAATGTAATTACAATTAGTTTAATTCCTCTATTATTATAATGTTGTCTTTTTTATTTATTGTTTTATTATACATTCTTTATATAAAAAATTTCTAAAAATGTAATTAAGTGTAACAATAGTACATAAAACTAAAATTGCAAGGCATATTTGTAACAAGAATCATTTGATGAAATATTAAATATCAACATACTTATTGTCATTTTAAATCTTTATCTTTTGCCGATACCCATTATCCATTTGTCAACAACAACAGCAAAAAAAGATTCTTATCATATAAATATAGTAAATGAGATGTCAAGTCCAAAATGGGACTAGATTTTTTTGTTATGGTTTGAGTAAAATATTATATTTTTTATATTGTAAATTTTAAATAAAATGTGTTCTTTTAAGAGATATATGTTCACTTGTTGTGATTGAAAATCATGTTTTTCCAAAGAAATATTGACTTCTTAACTCTTAAAACTGAAAATATTTATAAATGAAGAAGTACAAATGCCAGACCTGGAAATAGAAGGTTTAATTTAATTAATAACACTGTAGTGGACAGGGCAATTAAACTCAAAATAATCCTAAATAATTAATAAACTAGACAGTTACGTACATTATGAAGTGTACAGCGTATACTGCATCATTTGAGACACAACTAAAGCATTGAATCTTATGGTTACATGAAGCATAATTCTTGCTGCTTTGAATTTCTTTCAGAAAGCACTCATCTAGTTTTGAGTTAGAGTTTTACATTCATTTAACTTAAAATTCTACTAGACAAGACTAAAAATACAACTTCTTCATTCATTGGAAATGCAATATTAATGCACCGGAATTAAATGACACTTCTAAATTTATTATAATCACACTTTAAAATCCAAACCATGCTGAAGTTATCTAGAAAGTCTTAAATCTCTATGCAGTTTTTATTTTCTTTTTTCTCTGCTGCTCATGTGGTGTATTTTTAGGAAGACTTTTAACCTGCCAGTTGCTCTGGGGAGATATTAAAAAAACGAGTCTCTAGAATAGGGTAGTAGATTTAGGAAAATTACTATTCATTCAAGAGAAATGCAATATTAATATTAAATTCAGCCCATATACTGTACATTGTTTGCAACCACTTATCTTGCGAAAATTGAGTAAATTCAATGAAGCATTTTTTTCAGTGCACACTGATGTTATCTAGAAAGTCTCAAATCTCTATTTAGTTTAGTTTATTAAAAAAAAAAAAAACAAGTCTCTAGTATTGGTTAATAGATTCATAAGAATTACTATTAATTAATTGAAAATTAATGCACTGGAATTACGTACTATTAAAAAAAAGACCATTTCAGGCCAATAAATCAAATCCAAACCATGCTGAAGTTATCTAGAAAGTCTCAAATGTCAAATTTCTTTTGTTTCTGCTGATCATGTGGTGTATTTTTGGAAAGTCTTTTAACCTGCCAGTTGCTCTGGGGAGATATTAAATAAATGAGTCTCTAGTATTGGGTAGTAAATTTAAGAAAATTACAATTCATTCATTGCAAATGCAATATTAATATTAAATTTAGTCCATATACTGTACACTGAAGTTATCTAGAAAGTCTCAAATCTCTATTTAGTTTTTCTTCTCTTTTCTTTTACGTAGTTTCTGCTGATCATGTGGTGTATTTTTGGGAAGACTTAGTTGCTCTGGCTGGATATTTAAAAAACGAGTCTGTAGTATTGGGTAGTAGATTTAAGAAAATTACTAATGGAAATGCAATATTAATGCACAGGAAGTAAATGACAATTCTAAATTTAATATCGTCACATTTTAAAAGACCATATTAGGCTAATAAATCAAATTCAAACCACATTGAAATGATTTGTTGGATTTACAATTATTTAAACAAATCGCTGTTTTGGTTTTCTTCTCTTTTCTTTTCCTTCGTTTCTGCTGATCATGTGGTGTACTTTTAGGAAGTCTTTTAACCTGCCAGTTTCTCTGGAGAGATTTTAAAAAATGAGTCTCTAGTATTGGGTAGTAGTATTTAAGAACATTACTTATGAAAATGCATATTAATGCACCGGAGGTAAATGACACTTGTAAAAGTATTAACACATTTTAAAAGACAATTTCAGGTCAATAAATCAAAACCAAAGCACACTGAAGTCTAGAAAGTCTCAAATCTCTATTTAGTTTTCCTTTTCTTTTCTGCTGATCCCGTGGTGTATTTTTGGGAAGCTATATTAAAATAATTAGTCTCAATTGGTAGTAAATTTAAGAAAAATACGGATGGAAATGCAATATTAATGCACCGGAAGTAAATGACTCATCTAAAATTATTATTGCCACATTTTAAAAGACCATTTCAGGCCAATAAATCTAACCACACTAAAATAAATGATTTGTTGGATTTAGTAGTATTTTTAGGGTAAGTTGCAAACTATTTATATGGGCTGAATTTAAACAACTATAATTAAATGTAGCAATGTTCAACTTAATTTGTTTAAATTCATTCCATGTAAATAGTTTGCAACCACATACCTTAAAAAATTTAGTAAATCCAATTAACCATTTATTTCAGTGCACACTGAAGTTATCTAGAAAGTCTCAAATCTCTATTTAGTTTTTCTTTTCTTTCTTCTTTTTTCTGCTGATCATGTGGTGTATTTTTGGGAAGCCTTTTAACCTGCCAGTTGCTCTGGGGAGATATTAAAAAAATGAGTCTCTAGTATTGGGTAGTAGATTAAACCCGGGATCTGACGACAAAAAAAGACAAAAAAAAGGGAAGAGGAATAGAGAACAAACCTCTCCCTCTGTAATTTTTCCCAGGTGACTTTACCGAGGGAATATGTGTTCAAGGTTGTGGGACAAGGTCCTGATAGTGACAAAGCACAAAGACGGGAGTTTATTCCACCTCAATATGGTCTGTGATCTCGGAGGAATCTCCCAGCTGTCCGATAGCTCGCCGTTGACTCCTTTACTGGAGTCCCAAGTTGCGCTCCTAAGATCAATCTCGCTATCTCTTCCTCTTTTAAAGCATGACTGCAGCCAACAGTCGGAAGCACATTAAGTATTTTCCTCTCCCATAAGGCCGCAAACAACAAACTCCCAGAGTCAGGATGACGGGAGGAGGCAGATCTTCCAGCTGTACTCAAGTGCTGGTAGTTAATTCTTCACTCGCCCAGAGCCATAAATGACTACCCCGCATGCAACGTACTTTTTTTTTGTGCGATTAAAACACATTTCTGATACAGTTAAGTTTCAGACGGCTGTCATTAATTATATTTTACTTAATTCCCAAGCCTTCTCCCTCTGTTCCTTTTCATTTATACTCTTTTTTTCCCCCCCTTAACCCGCCTAGCGTTTTGGGAGCGTCCAATGTTGTCCTACTTAGCTTTCCTTTGTCTTGTGTGTGATCTTCAAATGGGAAGCATCAGCGCTGATCAATCGTCCACGTTTTCCCCCCAAACCTGGGAAATCACTCGTCACTTGTGGAAAACAAGTAATTATATTCCCCTCTGTGCATCTGAGCTGGGATCTGTCTTGAGACGTGGAGTTGGGAAAACTGATCTGATGGTGTTCTGATCTGCTCTGGCTCTCTGAGGTTTTTAGCCTGTTTCGTTTTTGTTTCTCAACAGCACAAAAAGATGCAAAGTGTAACTTGGATTATACTTGTACTTTATAATAACTTTGCAAACTTTCTGTTCTTTTGTGTATAATTAATACAGGGAACGGTTTTACTGCATTTTAATGTAAATGTACAAGGTTGTTATCTGCACTGGCTAATTCAGATCATTATCAAATAAAAGTACTGATTATGAATTTTGAGGATTTGTTTACCAAATATCAGCCTTTATTTAGTCTATATAAGTTTCCTGCCTTTACAAAAGACAAAATAAAAAAAAAACTGTTAAGAATCTGTACTAACATCTTAAGGCTCAATCCCACTTCTACCCCTTAGCCTTTCTCCTACCCCTCGTTTTACACGTTCACATGAAGGGGTAGGGATGTCCCAATTGTCTTTAGTGTGAAGGTGTAGGGCTAAGGGGAAGGGCTAGATACCCCTTGAAATGGAGATTTTTCAGGACCAGAATACACCATCTACAACAGCAGCACGGCTGCACACGGAAGTAAGGAGATGCACAAATTAGTATTTTTTTGTCATTATTATAAATTTTTACAACAAACAAGCACATGTTTTAATACATTCATTACCACGTTCATGTTTTACCGTCATGCTTAAAAAAAAATAAAAAATACGCTAAATTTCACTATCTACAGTCCATAATTTTAACTCCTGTATAGTAATCTTACAACATTCTGTAACCTTAATGACACTCGAATACCCTTTCAGAAAAATCTAGTGGCTGGGAATGACCTTTTTACAGTGTCTAGTATAATGTTCTTGTGTTTACATTGATAAAACAAGTAAACACAACTGGAATAACTACAGCAGTCGTGATCGTCAATCTCATATCATAAGAGATTGCGATGACATGATGGCGCGTGCAGGTGTTGTAGTGGTGTCTAATTTCTTAGGCGTAAAATTTAAAGTCCTTTCCCTTCACACTGTTTGGGCCAAGGGGAAGGTGTAGGGGTAAAAAAAATAGAATTAGGATTGGGCCTAATTTGAGTCTTAAAACAACAGAAAAAGTATACAAGTGGTCCATACAATGGTCATCCTTTTAAATTGATATCATATTCTATTATTTGTAAATTATTAGAAGTGATTACATGTAAGAAATATGAATAAATATTATGTAAGCATGCTTTTTCTACTGTGTTCATTATAATACATATAAATAACATATCATATTACGTGTATCACACTATATTACATTTACTTGCTGTACTACATTTAGTTCACTTACTACAATAATAATATTTTTTTTATTTCCTCTATAGAGTTTTCAAGCCTCAAAATGGAGGGACAAATATCATAATCTGATACATTAAATGAAAAGTTCATAAAGCTTGTCTGAAATATTAATTCAATGATCTGCTTTAAGAGTTAAACAACTCAATGAAGGAAAAAAAAATAAAAACTAAAAAAATAAGAGTAAAACAAAAAACTTATGCTGGTTTTTAAGGAGCATACATTTAGATGCAATGTAAAACACTTGCAATGCAATGTAGACATTTACTTTTAGCAGAGGCTTATGTCCAACTTAGGAGGTATTCAGTGATTCAACAAGAACAGGCAATACATACAAGAAGTGCTAGTTTTTCAAAGTGACTTGTTTGTGCTCAGAGAATTTAGTGCTGGAGTAGCAGTTCCCATTATAGTGTAGATCATTCCCAGTATAGTGTAGTTCTAGTGTACTTTATACAGGTGAGTGGGCTTGACAAACCACCTATAGGACCAGCCTGATCTCACGAGAAAACGTAAGTATTTTACGTTTTGACAGTTTAATGGCTAATTCGTACGAGTTCAGTCGTACGAAATTGTACGATTTTAAAAAGGAGGCGTGGCACCTAACCCCACCCCTAAACCCAACCATCATTGGCGGATGAGCAAATCGTACTAAATTGTACGAATTAGATCGTACGAATTCGTACGAATTAGCCACTAAATCAAAAAGTTACGAATTGCCGTGAGATTGTGTTGATAGGACACACAACATCTCTTATGCACCAGACACTTTGTTAGAAACACTTCTATGTTTAAGTTTGTACAGATAGCTCTTAAAATTGTCATACTTTTTTCTACAACCACATACTCCATATCAAAAGTCTTCAAATAGTTTAGATTTGCTTTATTTTCTATTGCATAACTATTTCTCCAAATGTTTTTATTTTTGTTAGTTATTATTCATATTATTATTAATATTTTTGTTACTGTTCTTATTTTAAGGTCATGAGTGATTGTGTAAGCATTTCACTGTATATCATCCTGTGTTTGACTCTGTACGTGACAAAAAAAATTTCAGTTTGAAAACTTTATGAAGGTTTTTTTTGTTCTGCCAATATTAAAACCACAGATCCAGTATCACTATTCCTCAGGGACCAGATCACCTCTGCCTCTCTCTCTCACACACACACACACACACACACAGAGAGAGAGACTCACCCCTTGTGCCCCGGAGCCTCTTGGTCTGACTAAAGTGACACGGGGGGCTGCAGTGTTGCCGCGGGACACGTAGGGCTCAAGGTGACCAGCGGGTTCTTTCATCAGCATCACGGATCAATACGGATTCGAACAGAGAGCCCGTCTGTGTCCCCGAGGACCAGTCTGCAGCGTCCAGCTGGGGGCGAGCCTTGAGCCAGGCAGCTTACACTGAAATCACACCACCCTCTCGGACACACACACACACATAAAGAGGATAATCACACACTCACTACATCATGACCATCACTAAGTCACTTAAAAATTAAAATTATTTACTGGTGCAAATGCCACTCCACAATCTACATGCTTTTATACTCTTCTTCAATATAGTTGACATAGTTAGAGATCTGTCAAGATCAAAACTGACAAAACAATCATTAAAAAGCACTGCGTAATGCTTCATTCATTCATTTTCCTTCGGCTTAATTCCTTTATTCATTAGAGGTCGCCACAGCGGAATGAACTGCCAAGTATTCCAGCATATGTTTCATGCAGTGGATGCTCCTCCAGCTGCAATCCAGTACTGGGAAACATCCATACACACTTATTTACACATACACTACGGCCAGTTTAGTCTACTCAATTCACCTTTACTGCATGTCTTTAGATTGTGGGGGAAACCAGAGCAACTGGAAGAAACCAACATAAACTCCACACAGAAATGCCAACTGACCCAGCCGAGACCTGAACCAGCGATCTTCTTTCTGTGAGGCGACAGTGCTAACCACTGAGCCATCGTGTTGCCTGCTCAATGCTTTAAGCAATAAATTATGTGGGATTCCAAAACTGTGAGAAATACTCAGAATTACAAAGGTCTTGCGATTGCAAAAAAAAAAAACGTTTTAACTATAAAATCACCCTTCTTAGAAAGAAAGTCACATTCTTTATAACTTGAAGAAAGTTTTATTGTGAGTTTAAGACCCAATCGATATTCAATTTTTTTTACCCCACCCTTCCCCTTGGCCCTTGAAACAGAGTGTGGAAATGGCTTAAAATTTTACTCCTAAGAAATAGACATCACTACAACACCCGCACACATCACCATGTCTTCACAAGCTCATACTTCATGAGATTGACGATCGCGACTGCTGTAGTTATTTCAGTCACGTTTTTTTTTTTGGTGTTTATCTTCAGGAAATCACCAAAGGCAATGATATCATGTTATCATAACGATATAATGTGGCAATAAGATCATAAGTTTACTGTGTATTTACACCATAGCCATATGTAAACACACGTAAACAACATTAACATTATACCAGACACTGTAAAAAGCTTATTGCCAGCCACTAGACTTTTCTGACAGGGTACTGGAGTGTCAACGAGTGACCGATGTGAAAGTGTGTTGTGGGACGACTATACAGAAGTTCTTATTATGCATTATAGCATTTTTTTTTAAGTATGACGGTAAAACACGAACGTTGTTATGAATGCATTAAAACATGTGCTTGACTGTTGTAAAAATTTATAATAATGACAAAAATATACTAATTTGTGCATCTACTTACCTCCATGTGCTGCCGTCGTAGATGGTGTATTCTGGGAAATATTCTTACCCCTTGATTTCAAGTGTGGTCCCGAAAAATCTCAGTTTCAAGGACTATCTATGCCTTCCCCTTAGCGCTACGCCTTAAAGCTAAAGAGAATTGGAACACCCCTACCCCTTCACGTGAACTTGCAAAATGAGGGGTAGGGGTAAGTAGAAGTGGTTGGAAACCTATGGCTCGTGGCTCGGAAATGCACGGCTAGTCTCCTAACAATAATATTTTACATTTTACAAAATTATAACCATGACTAGAAATACCAATACCACGCAATACCAATTAAGAGCAAACAACTTGTGTTTATATGGTAACCCCATGTGAATAAATTCAAACAACATTTATGAGTGGTGATGGCGAAAAGAAGAAATGATATAAATTGTCCTTTCTTCATTCATGAACTTGCTCAACATGCGATGCTTCATATTAGTTTATTTTTGAGTTGTTTGTGGACAAAGGTTTTGTAAAAACCTGTTTTATGTATACTAGTAATCTATAGTTTGTAGTAGTAAACATCAATGGCTCTTTAAAAAAATGTATTTGCCAAAATTAATCAGAAATGTCCCTTTGCTAAAAAAAAAAAAAAATATATATATATATATATATATATATATATATATATATATATATATATATATATATATATATACATAAATGTTTAACTTTTGAGAGAATTATAGGGAGCTTAACTGCAAAATACAGATCCATGGCTTTAAATAAAAAG
This sequence comes from Danio aesculapii, assembly GCF_903798145.1. Taxonomy (NCBI): domain Eukaryota; kingdom Metazoa; phylum Chordata; class Actinopteri; order Cypriniformes; family Danionidae; genus Danio; species Danio aesculapii. The sequence goes on along the minus strand of NC_079446.1, from coordinate 44,457,589 downwards.
ACTTATTTTGAGTTGCAATAGCAGAAAAACTCAATTACATGTAAATAGGAAACTTATTTATGAGAAATAACTTGCAAAACAAAAAAGAAAAGTTCAGAATCATGAGGGGGGAAAAAAGCATCTTTCTGCCTTAAAAAAAAGTAACTTGAACTTTTTCTCTTCCAATTTGTCAGCTGGTCCAGCTACCTTTTTTTATAATTCTTTTGCAGAATAAGCATTTATAAGAGCTTCAAAAGAGAACCATTTGAGAAAAAAAATCTGAACTTGCATATTCTCAGATATTTGTAATGCTATTTATAAAACAGCATCCTCAGATATTTGATGTCGGGCACTGTTTGACCCGTTCATGATTACAGGTATCCCATGATGCACCACTGCAGACATTTTTATCCTTGCCGTCCCATAATCCCAGACCAGGATGTTCCTATAAAAGATTTCCAGCTGTGTACAATGATCGTACATTTATAAATGCAGATGCTAATTAGCGATGGGCTGCCGTCTGCGCTAAAGATGTTGCCGCTGTTAAGAGCAACAGAGTTTTCTCTTAAATTGATCACTTGAGGAAATCGGGCTCTACCCCCTCTCTGTGTCATCCGCACCCTGTTGCCCCCCTAAATCCCACCCTTTCGCTCTCCGACTGCATACAAGGCAATTACGGGCGGCGACATTGTGCGATGCCGCGTTCAGGTTGCAGCTGGACAGATATTTGAAACAAGTCAGTGTTTAATTAGGTTACACAGTCATTTCCTCCCCTGCAAATTAAAGCCCCAGAACCTCACACAATTAATCTGCGTCTGCAGGTCCCGTGCGGTTCCCCTGGAGAACCCGCTCCGGTTCTTCAGATCTGACCCTCAGGGCCCTTGCTGCCACGGGGAGAAAAGCAATTATAAAAACAGCCCTCACTCTAATCGGCACAAACTCTTGCACATGCACAGTTATTGATATTCCGGGGGAAAAAAGGGGGAAGTTAATTTAGTTCCTGACTTTTAATTGCTAAAACAGTTTTGTTATGTGTTACAGTACCAAATACAGCCTTGACAACATAATACTCCTGTGTATTTAACGGCGGCTATTAGGGTGATATAACGTCGGAGGTATCTTGCCCAAATCACTTTGCTTCATGAAATGTTAAAACACTTTAGTGTGAGCCAAAAACAAAAATAGTAATTAAAAATGTCCTTCATATGTTAAACAGTCGTAGCCCACTTTCAAAACTCCCAAAGCAACCGTTTGCACCCTGGATACCAAAACCTGCAAATGCCCATAAAAGATATGACAAAATCAGCAAAGCTATCTTAGTGTAATTGCATTGCACCTCCTGAGTAATATTGTTTTGGCCAATAGCCGGTAATTAAACTATATTATTGTTGCTATTTTAATTAGAGGCGATTGCTAAGTTTGCTAATAAGGTGTTTGCTATCACTGGTATTCAGAGTCCCAGTTAGAGACTTGTACAAACTCTAAACAAACTCTTTTTGTTTTCCTAAATGGTTATTAAAAGGTTAAACAACTAAATAAACTAAAACTATTCTTAATGCATATCTAGACATGACAAAATTCTGATATAATAATAATAACAGAAAAAGGCTAAAAATACACATTATATATACACAGTACACAAACATTTACTAATACGCCACCCACAATATCAACAAGCATTCCCCTTTCAATTGCATAGGAACTGCCTAGCAAGCCCCACAACCTAAAAGCCATTGCATAGCATCGCCTTAGTAAACAACAATACCTTAGCACAGTGGTCCTCAACCACCGGTCCCAGTCCGTGGATCAAATGGTACTGGGCCGCACAAGAAATCATTAAATATTTCTATTTTATTTACTATCTGAATCTGAACAATCTTTTATTATGAAAAATGGCCGTATTCTCTCGCTTATATCTCGGTCACTTGAGTATCCAAATTTAACCCACAAGCAGCAAAATGAGTTAGAAACCGACGTCTTTGTAAAGTTATTTTGCTAAGGGGAAAAAGCCCAGTGAAGGACCCACGAACTGCCAAGAAATCCACAAGCCATTTGTCAACAAATCAGGGGAATCCAGCATGTCTGTGCAAGAAGATCTACTGCTGAAAATGGCAAACGATGGCCTGTATTGTATGGCCTTTTAGAGTTTCTTTCTTTTTCTTTACTAGAGTTCGCGTAAGTTAGTTATTTCCAATGTAGGTGCGTGGCTTGCGCTCGAGCCTTCCAGACACAGACAGAATACCGGGTGACACATGACAAGAACTGACCAAACAGCTTCAGCTTGTGTGGAATAGACAAACACAGAACACCCAAACACTGCATTGCTTTGTCATTTTCTGTTGTTTGTCATTCTCTGAAAAAATGGTAATCTAGCAACCTACAAACTGGAATCTATCTAGCTACTAGGGGTGTCAAAATTAATTGTTTCTTCTGTGCACTGTGATGCAGAAGTGGACAATTCGGTATAAGTTCAGTAATAATCATAACCGGTTATTGTGTACTGACATCATTTGGCGAGCGCGGCGAGCGCGAGTATTTACAATGCTCCAATTACTTAAAAACTTATAAACTGTGCACAATTTCACTGCGTTGTGTGTTTGCTGGATCAGTCTTTCACTGACACTTACAGCAGAAGCCCCTATTTCACTGCAATTGAGAGAAAGAAAGTACTCCATTTCTCTCTCTCTCACTGTGGCCCATCTGATCTGCTGGCGTGACTTTTCCTCTTCTTTCGGCTGTTTTACATCGATATTTCTGAATACAGACACGAGTGCGAACCTGCAGAGTTTCAGAGTCTTCAGGACACATTAATGCAGTTCTGTAGGTCTATTGGAGACATTCATAAATATTCCTAGCAAATCTAATAAATGTTGGAGACATACTTGTTATAAACGCATTAAATCGCACTTCAGCAGCGTTTATTTGAGAGCGCACAAGAAAATCTGCACTTGAGCAGCGTAAGCTTGAGGGCGTGCAAGTTTTGTGCACAAACAGAGGAAATCGGAGCACAAGCAAAGAGATTTGCATGCTCGTAGGCTATTACATAAATGCAATCTCGACTTGTAATACTGCACTCACAACATTTGTCATTGAAATAACGTCACAGGTAGTTGGTAGATCCGTGTAAAAGGCCCAACAGAGTCTGCCGCCACAGCTGGAAAAAATCCTAGAGGAAACACGGAACCTCACACAATTTCCAAGCAATCATATAACAAATGCATAGCAACAAAGATCAACACCCTAACATCCACCTACCAACAGCAATTATCACATTGCAAGTGTATAGTGACACCCTAACAACCATCCAAAACATCCAGCCGGCAACCGGAAAGTGGCATCCTTGCGTAAAGTCAATTCAAGTCAAGACAAACTTTATTTATAGAGCAATTTAAAAACACAGAAGTGAGCCAAAGTGCTGTATGGAAAATACAACAAAAATAAGCATAATAGTATATAAAATACATCAAATATAACGTAAATAAAATATAGCTTAACTACTTAAATAGGCATACAATTTAAAATAACCAGTTGGTAAAATTAGGTGTCAAAGGCCAACAACAAAAAAAAAAGTAATAGCAGATTTAAAACCCCAAAGCAGTAAAACTGCATAGCTACATATCAACATGGGTTACCCTTCTCTAGCTACACCCTAACAACTCTCTACAATGTCCTAACATTCACCTACCATTTGAAAATCATCACACTGCAAGAGCATAGTGACACCTGAAAGCTGGATTTATACTTTCGCCTGGTGCCGCATCACGCACCTCCGCTGACAGTGAGCGCACCTCACGAAACGGACGAGGCGTTTATACCTGCCATGTTCGCTGCTGTGGTATTATCTAAAACGACAGGGGCGCTAAAAGAAACTGCCCGTAAAGTCAGATGGATAGAGAAGTAGAAAGATCCCAGAACTACATCATATCATAATATAATTCAATATTTTAAAACTAATAATAAATTATTTTAATGATAATAAGGTTTTTAACCATTCAAGATTTTTTTTAAATCAAACTTTGATGCATCACTTGTTTTTGTTCATATCTCAGACAGTTTTACCTATTAAAGTTTATTAAAATATTAAAAACAACAGAACATGAGTTGCTCTACCAATATCATTTTTAATATGGCAAAAATAAAAGCAAAAAAAAGTACTACTTTTTACTTACTAAAAAAAAAAAATACACGTTTTTTTTTTTTTTTTTTAGATTTAGCCTGCTTCACAATTGACACATTACTGTCTGACTATTTTCTGTCCTACACTTATGCTAAAAAGGCAATAATGGTCCGACATTCCTGACCATTATCACCAATAAAGCCTAGAAAAACAGGGCATCAGTATATTGTAAACCGGTTTAAATATTCCTTTCCAGTTATCAAAGAAATAATTAATTCCTTAATTATAGTTTATTATAATAATACTATTCTATTATAATATTTACTATTCAATTGTTTTAAATTCAAAATTGTAATACATACATCAGTGTAAAACCTATGAATGGTGGAAAAACATTTCTGTAATTGTGTACTTGGGTCTTCATTTTTGCCATGGCCTCTTTTGGCTTTAACAATCTTATCCCTCAGGTTTTTCCAAACATTTTAACAAAAACTTTCCTCCTTTCCCAAGGCTGTTGCAATTTCTAGCCAAGAATTATTGATCATCTGGTTATCTCTATGATGACGGATCATAAAGATGTCTTTACAGTCGTACACGTTTCAGACAAAATCTTTTCAAAGTGGTGCATATTCACTCAAGCGAACTAGCGGACACGTCAAGTATAAACCAGGCTTAACAACCATTCACAATGTGACTACATGACAACACCCTAGCAACTATCATGTATTATACATTATAGTGGCACTCTTGTGTGAAGTTCGTAAACACAAATGCATAACTAATACCTTTCGAAAATATATAAAATAGATTACCATGTCAGTCAGTAAATAATACGTGTTACTAGGGCACTACGCCGGAAGGTGTTATGATGAAACTTGTTCACTGGCCAGTGCACCTCATGGTAAATGACTTGACGAGGTGGTCAGGTGGGACGCTTTTTTCCCCCTTTTTCTTTTTTAAATGGAAAGTTTTTTGTGTGTGTGGCAAAGTGGTACACAAGAAGTACACGGAAAGAGAACAAGGAAAAGCCATTTGACCACACGCCATGCCCATGTCCCATTTTTGTAGATAATTTCCCCTAGGGTGAAATTTAATTGCTGCTTGAGTGCCCTCAATCCTTAAACATTCTCCATCATTCTATGCATCATTTATTTTTCAGGATGACAAAGGAATGGCTAAAAAAAGGCATGCAAACAGAAAATACCTCACCTTTAACGATCTGGCCCGCGTGACAGGTAATGACACATTTAAAGACCTGTTTAAGAAGGCCTGTCCTCATTCGTTTTAACACATTAAAACCGAGCTTAGGGCAGCAGAACAGGGATTTGCATCCTCTTCATAAGCTGACTTTGCAAGTGTGTTTGTCTACAAAGCAGTTTAAAATGAAGCTATACATGATTCATGTTTGCCGCTTTCAAGTTGCTCCTCGCTCAAGAACAGGACTTCACATTACTGTAGGCTAATTATTTGAAGATGATCTGGGCAGGAGAGACAGGTAGTCTGGGATGGAAAACATGCGAAAGTGGAGGGAATATTAAATATGAACACAGCAAAAGCAAGAAATGATAGGAACATTATATCTGTGTGCAGTGTTGGGCCATGTCCAGGGACGTTGCTAGACATAAAGCTCTACTGGGGCACAGCACCACCTCCAAAATATATATATATATATATATATATATATATATATATATATATATATATATATATATATATATATATATATATATATATATATATATATATATAGCAGTACTATTGTTGTCATCCAGTTATTATTCTAAATACATAACAGAAATTAATCCTAAATGTAACTGGAAAAAAATCTAAAGATAATTTAAGAAATCTTTTGTATGAATATTAAGCTCATAAGAATGAAATTCTATAGACAATTCTATAGAATACAAAAAAAGATGTTTTATAGAATTACCTGTTGTGTGTTGTCTTAGACCCGACTCAAGGCCGAGAATTAGGTTCATTAAGTCTAACCTCCCTTTATCTTTCCTTTCTGCTTCATATCAAAAAAAAAACTATCAGGAGCCATGCAGTATAAATTAGATCACCATCATATTATTTAAACTTTGTTTTGTCGACTTGCAAAACTCACTGCATGCCTGTTTTACAACGCATGAGCGGCATGCATGTTCACAACTGGGAGCATTTATTAAATTCAACAAAAATGTTAAATTGTTAAATACTTATTTATTAAATATTTATTTATTACTTATTGTGTGTAGTTTCAAATGAAATTATTACCTCAGTCATTATTGATTATATATTAACATTAATGATAACAACAATAATATATGTAAATGATAAAATACAATAATATTACAGTGATTTCTGAAAGATCACGTGACTAAAAACTGGAGTAATGAAGCTGAAAATTCATCTTTAAAATCACTGAAATTAATTATTTAATGAAATTAGTGTATTTCTGATTAAATAAATGCAGCCTTGGTGAGGCAGAAGAAGCTTATTTTAAAAACATTTAAAACTACTAACCCCAAACTTTGACTGGTAGTGTGTGTACATGTATGTATGTATGTATGTATATATGTATATATATATATATATATATATATATATATATATATATAT